>NC_140018.1:11786239-11948739 GCF_964263955.1 Coregonus lavaretus | reverse complement strand
TGGGGACGACATCATCGATGCACTTATTGATGAAGCCAGTGACTGATGTGGTGTACTCCTCAATGCTGTCTGAAGAATCCCGGAACATGTTCCAGTCTGTGCTAGCAAAACAGTCCTGTAGCTTAGCATCTGCGTCATCTGACCACTTTTTTATTAACCGAGTCACTGGTGCTTCCTGCTTTAGTTTTTGCTTATAAGCAGGAATCAGGAGGATAGAGTTATGGTCAGATTTGCCAAATGGAGGGCTAGGGAGAGCTTTGTATGCGTCTCTGTGTGTGGAGTAAAGGTGGTCTAGAGTTTTTTTTCCTCTGGTTGCACATTTAACATGCTGGTAGAAATTAGGTAGAACGGATTTAAGTTTCCCTGCATTAAAGTCCCCGGCCACTAGGAGCGCTGCATCTGGATGAGCGTTTTCCTGTTGATTTATGGCCTTGTACAACTCATTCAGTGCAATCTTAATGCCAGCATTGGTTTGTGGTGGTAAATAGACAGCTATGAAAAATATAGATGAAAACTCTCTTGGTAAATAGTGTGGTCTACAGCTTATCATAAGATACTCTACCTCAGGCGAGCAAAACCTCGAGACTTCCTTAGCATTTGATTTTGTGCACCAGCTGTTGTTTAAAAATATACACAGACCGCCACCCCTTGTCTTACCGGAGTCAGCCGTTCTATCCTGCCGATGTAGCGTATAGCCCGCTAGCTGAATGATATCCATGTCGTCGTTCAGCCACGACTCGGTGAAACATAAGATATTACAGTTTTTAATGTCCCGTTGGTAGGATAACCGTAATCTTAAGTCATCCAATTTATTTTCAAATGATTGAACGTTGGCTAATAGGATTGATGGAAGAGGCAGTTTACTCGCTCGCCGTCGGATCCTTACAAGGCACCCCGATCTACGTCCACGATATCTCCGTCTCTTCCTCACGCGAATGACGGGGATTTGGGCCTTGTCGGGTGTCTGTATGATATCCTTCGCGGCCGCCTCGTTGAAGAAAAAATCTTCGTCCAATACGAGGTGAGTAATCGCTGTCCTGATATCCAGAAGCTCTTTTTGGTTATAAGAGACGATGGCAGAAACATTATGTACAAAATAAATTACAAATAACACGGAAAAACACACATAATAGTACAATTGGTTAGAGGGCTGTAAAACGGCAGCCATCTTCTCCGGCGCTGTCTCTCTGATCATGCATGTTTCAGTGTTACTTGCCTCGAAGCGAGCATAGAAGTAATTTAGCTCGTCTGGGAAGGCTCGTGTCACTGGGCAGCTCGCGGCTGTGCTTCCCTTTGTAGTCTGTAATAGTTTGCAAGCCCTGCCACATCCGACGAGCGTTGGAGCCGGTGTAGTACGATTCGATCTTAGTCCTGCTTTGCCTGTTTGATGGTTCGTCGGAGGGCATAGCGGGATTTCTTATAAGCTTCCGGGTTAGAGTCCCGCTCCTTGAAAGCGGCAGCTCTACCCTTTAGCTCAGTGCGGATGTTGCTTGTAATCCATGGCTTCTGGTTGGGGTATGTACGTACTGTCACTGTGGGGACGACGTCATCGATACACTTATTGATGAAGCCAGTGACTGATGTGGTGTACTCCTCAATGCCATCGGAAGAATCCCGGAACATATTCCAGTCTGTGCTAGCAAAACAGTCCTGTAGCTTAGCATCTGCTTCATCTGACCACTTTTTTATTGACCGAGTCACTGGTGCTTCCTGCTTTAGTTTTTGCTTGTAAGCAGGAATCAGGAGGATAGAATTATGGTCAGATTTTCCAAATGGATGCGAGGGAGAGCTTTTTACGCGTCTCTGTGTGTGGAGTAAATGTGGTCTAGAGTTTTTTTCCCCTCTGGTTGCACATTTAACTTGCTGGTAGAAATGAGGTAAAACTGATTTAAGTTTCCCTGCATTAAAGTCCCCGGCCACTAGAAGCGCCGCCTCTGGATGAGCGTTTTCCTGTTTGCTTATGGCTGTATACAGTTCATTGAGTGCGGTCTTAGTGCCAGCATCGTTTTGTGGTGGTAAATAGACAGCTACGAAGAATATAGATGAAAACTCTCTTGGTAGATAGTGTGGTCTACAGTTTATCAATATAACTCTACCTCAGGCGAGCAAAACCTTGAGACTTCCGTAGATATTGTGCACCAGCTGTTGTTTACAAATATACATAGACCGCCACCCCTTGTCTTACCAGAGGCTGCTGTTCTATCCTGCCGATACAGTGTATAACCCGCCAGCTGTATGTTATTCATGTCATCGTTCAGCCACGACTCAGTGAAACGTAAGATATTACAGTTTTTAATGTCCCGTTGTAAGTTGACCAATAGTATTGATGGCAAAGGCAGATTAGGGTGACATTGTGTTTGCTCTGTTCAAAAGTAGTGCACTATGTAGGGAATAGGGTACCATTTGGGACAGAGACATATTTTCAACCAATAAAGGTTCCATTGGTTAATCATTTCCATCATGTCCATTGTTACTGTGATTGTAGGAAAGAGGAACCCCAGAGGACCAGGGTAAGACATTCTGCATCTGAGTGTGCATTAATACAGCTTCAATACTTAAGCATTAATAACAATGTACACTACCAGTCAAAAGTTTTAGAACACCTACTCATTCAAGGGTTTTTCTTTATTTTTACTATTTTTTAACATTTTAGAATAATAATGAAGACATCAAAACTATGAAATAACACATATGGAATCATGTAGTAACCAAAAAAGTGTTAAACAAATCTAAATATATGTTATACTTGAGATTCTTCAAATAGCCACCCTTTGCCTTGATGACAGCTTTGCACACTCTTGGCATTCTCTCAACCAGCTTCATGAGGTAGTCACCTGGAATGCATTTCAATTAACAGGTGTGCCTTGTTAAAAGTTAATTTGTGGAATGTATTTCCTTCTTAATGTGTTTGAGCCAATCAGTTGTGTTGTGACAAGGTAGGGGGGGTATACAGAAGATAGCCCTATTTGGTAAAAGACCAAGTCCATATTATGGCAAGAACAGCTCAAATAAGAAAAGAGAAACGACAGTCCATCATTACTTTAAGACATGAAGGTCAGTCAATCCGGAAAATATCAAGAACTTTTAAAGTTTCTTCAAGTGCAGTCGCAAAAACCTTAAAGCGCTATGATGAAACCTGCTCTCATGAGGACCGCCACAGGAATGGAATACCCAGAGTTACCTCTGCTGCAGAGGATAAGTTCATTAGAGTTACCAGCCTCAGAAATGTCAGGCCAAATAAATGCTTCACAGAGTTCAAGTAATAGACACATCTCAACATCAACTGTTCAGAGGAGACTGTGTGAATCAGGCCTTCATGGTCTAATTGCTGCAAAGAAACCACTACTAAAGGACACCAATAAGAAGAAGAGACTTGCTTGGGCCAAGAAACACGAGCAATGGACATTAGATCGGTGGAAATTTGTCCTTTGGTCTGGAGTCCAAATTTGAGGTTTTTGGTTCCAACCGCCATATCTTTGTGAGACGCGGTGTGGGTGAACGGATGATCTCCGTATGTGTATTTCCCACCGTAAAGCATGGATGAGGAGATGTTATGGTGTGGGGGTGCTTTGCTGGTGACACTGTCTGTGATTTATTTAGAATTCAAGGCACACTACCACAAAATTCTGCAGCGATACACCATCCCATCTGGTTTAGGCTTAGTGGGACTATCATTTGATTTTTAACAGAACAATGACCCAACACACCTCCAGGCTGTGTAAGGGCTATTTTACCAAGAAGGAGAGTGATGGAGTGCTGCATCAGATGACCTGGCCTCCACAATCCCCCGACCTCAACCCAATTGAGATGGTTTGGAATGAGTCAGACCGCAGAGTGAAGGAAAAGCAGCCAACGAGTGCTCAGCATATGTGGGAACTCCTTCAAGACTGTTGTAAAAGCATTCCAGGTGAAGCTGGTTGAGAGAATGCCAAGAGTGTGCAAAGCTGTCATCAAGGCGAAGGGTGGCTATTTGAAGAATCTCAAATCTAAAATATTTTTTGATTTGTCTAACACTTTTTTGTATACTACATGATTCCATACAGTGAAGGAAAAAAGTATTTGAACCCCTGCTGATTTTGTACGTTTGCCCACTGACAAAGAAATGATCAGTCTATAATTTTAATGGTAGGTTTATTTGAACAGTGAGAGACAGAATAACAACAACAAAATCCAGACAAACGCATGTAAAAAATGTTATAAATTGATTTGCATTTTAATGAGGGAAATAAGTATTTGACCCCCTCTCAATCAGAAAGATTTCTGGCTCCCAGGTGTCTTTTATACAGGTAACGAGCTGAGTGCTCCTAATCTCAGCTTGTTACCTGTATAAAAGACACCTGTCCACAGAAGCAATCAATCAATCAGATTCCAAACTCTCCACCATGGCCAAGACCAAAGAGCTCTCCAAGGATGTCAGGGACAAGATTGTAGACCTACACAAGGCTGGAATGGGCTACAAGACCATCGCCAAGTAGCTTGGTGAGAAGGTGACAAAAGTTGGTGCGATTATTCGCAAATGGAAGAAACACAAAATAACTGTCAATCTCCCTCGGCCTGGGGCTCCATGCAAGATCTCACCTTGTGAAGTTGCAATGATCATGAGAATGGTGAGGAATCAGCCCAGAACTACACGGGAGGATCTTGTCAATGATCTCAAGGCAGCTGGGACCATAGTCACCAAGAAAACAATTTGTAACACACTATCCTGTGAAGGATTGAAATCCTGCAGCGCCCGCAAGGTCCCCCTGTTCAAGAAAGCACATATACAGGCCCGTCTGAAGTTTGCCAATGAACATCTGAATGATTCAGAGGAGAACTCGGTGAAAGTGTTGTGGTCAGATGAGACCAAAATCTAGCTCTTTGGCATCAACTCAACTCGGCGTGTTTGGAGGAGGAGGAATGCTGCCTATGACCCCAAGAACACCATCCCCACCGTCAAACATGGAGGTGGAAACATTATGCTTTAGGGGTGTTTTTCTGCTAAGGGGACAGGACAACTTCACCGCATCAAAGGGACGATGGACGGGGCCATGTACCGTCAAATCTTGGGTGAGAACCTCCTTCCCTCAGCCAGGGCATTGAAAATGGGTCGTGGATGGGTATTCCAGCATGACAATCACCCAAAACACACGGCCAAGGCAACAAAGGAGTGGCTCAAGAAGAAGCCCATTAAGGTCCGGGAGTGGCCTAGCCAGTCTCCAGACCTTAATCCCATAGAAAATCTGTGGAGGGAGCTGAAGGTTCGAGTTGCCAAACGTCAGCCTCGAAACCTTAATGACTTGGAGAAGATCTGCAAAGAGGAATGGGACAAAATCCCTCCTGGTGGCCAACTACAAGAAACGTCTGACCTCTGTGATTGCCAACAATGGTTTTGCCACCAAGTACTAAGTCATGTTTTGCAGAGGGGTCAAATACTTATTTCCCTCATTAAAATGAAATCAATTTATAAGATTTTTGACATGCGTTTTTCTGGATTTTTTTTGTTGTTATTCTGTCTCTCACTGTTCAAATAAACATACCATTAAAATTATAGACGGATCATGTCTTTTTCAGTGGGCAAACGTACAAAATCAGCAGGGGATCAAATACTTTCCCCCCTCACTGTATGTGTTATTTCATAGTTTTGATGTCTTCACTATTATTCTACAATGTAGAAAATAGTAAAAATAAAGAAAAACCCTTGAATGAGTAGGTGTTCTGAAACTTTTGACCCTGCCTCTCTGTTACAATAACCCTGATGGTCAACTGCCCTCTACGTCTAAGCTCACCCCAACAGTCCCAAAGTACTCTCTGGCCCTGCCAGAATGGCCATTCTCTCCTCTCCTCTCCTCTCCTCTCCTCTCCTCTCCTCTCCTCTCCTCTCCTCTCCTCTCCTCTCCTCTCCTCTCCTCTCCGCTATGTACAGGTAGCTGGGTCTCCTAATCCCGTTGCCATGGTTTCTTCCCCCTCTTCCCCACGCTCAGTGATCTCCTCTGTGTTTGTGTGCATGGGGCAATTGCCTATTTTCTACCATGTTCCCTCTCTGAATACTCTCAAATCTATGGCTGTGTTGCTACATGTTTTTGGTAGTAAAATCCATTTCTAAACCTTGCGATTGTACATGGAAATAGAAAGTACACTTTTTGTCCTGGACCTAATGAATTTTCTATATCTATATGAGGAGGTGGTAGGCAGCAGACATATGCTAAAAGAGGAGGTATGGATGATGTATCTATTTTCCTCATTAGTGCATGACAACACATTTGAGTAGTTTGTGTGTTGACCACAAGGGGTCAGTCTAGTCTTGTGCATTAGCCTTGTAGCTCTTACCGGAGCTACATACTGTATTTATATATGTTCTAAATACATGGTTCTGGGTCTTACTACTGCTCTGCGCTACGGCATGTGGTTTTCTTACACTCACACATCCTCATTTCTATCTCAATTACATTTCCTACAACATGCATCAGGCAGAATGCTGTGGAACAGAGAACAGTTAAGCTATGAATCAATAAACAGTGCTCTTCTCATTAGCTATGCATGGTTATACTGTCTTGGCTGTAAGATGTGTTTAGATTCAACCACCTTCCTACAGTAGCACATCCTTTTTTCTCATTATTTCATGGTGTATGTGTGTGTGTGTGTAAGCGTATGGCTGTGATGATGTCATGTTTTCCCCAGTATCCTGTCGTAGCCTCTCCTTACATCACCGTCAGAATCCCCCAGCCCAGATATTCTAAAGAAAATTCTGTCTCAGCTTGTACTCAATCATACCTCCCGAGTCGTATGTGATTGTTACCTCTGACATGTAGAGGAAAGAGGAGGAGATAGAGAGACAGAAAGACAGGGATGATAGAGTGATGATGAAGTGAGAGTTCCATCAAGGGCTAATGGAGGAGGACATGAGTAACTAGGATAGGGCTAATATGATGACACACACACACACACACACACACACACATACATGCATACACACACACATACATACATGCATACACACACACACGTACACACACACGTACACACACACACACACACACTGACACTGACACTTACACTTACACATACACACACAAACAAACACATATATATTAGTGATGGGGGTAAAAATCGATACAGTTCTATATCACAATATTATTTTTGACGATATTATATCGATAATTTGACTCCAAGTATCGATTTGTAAACAAAACAAAAAGATTGTATACAGTATACACCAAAAGTATGTGGACACCTGCTCGTCGAACATCTCATTCCAAAATCATGGGCATTAATATGGAGTTGGTCCCCCCTTTGCTGCTATAACAGCCTCCACTCTTCTGGGAAGGCTTTCCACTAGATGTTGGAACATTGCTGTGGAGAAACTAATGCCACAAGAGCATTAGTGAGGTTGGGCAATGATGTTGGGCGGTTAGGCCTGGCTCGCAGTCGGCGTTCCAATTCCTCTCAAAGGTGTTCGATGGGGTTGAGGTCAGGGCTCTGTGCAGGCCAATCAAGTTCCTCCACACCGATCTCAACAAACCCTTTCTGTATGGACCTCGCTTTGTGCATGGGGGCATTGTCATGCTGAAACAGGAAAGGGCCTTCCCCAAACTGTTGCCACAAAGTTGGAAGCACAGAATCGTCTAGAATGTCATTGTATGCTGTAGCATTAAGATTTCCCTTCACTGGAACTAAGGGGCCTAGCCCGAACCATGAAAAACAGCCCCAGACCATTATTCCTCCTCCACCAAACTTTACAGTTGCCACTATGCATTTGGGAAGGTAGCGTTCTACTGGCATCCGCTAAACCCAGATTTGTCCGTCATACTGCCAGATGGTGAAGCGTGATTCATCACTCCAGAGAATGCGTTTCCACTGCTCCAGAGTCCAATGGTGGCGAGCTTTACACAACTCCAGCTGACACTTGGCATTGTGCATGGTGATCTTAGGTTTGTGTGCAGCTGCTCAGCCATGGAAACCATTCATGACGCTCCCGACGAACAGTTCTTGTGCTGACGTTGCTTCCAGAGGCAGTTTGGAACACGGTAGTGAGTGTTGCAACCGAGGAAAGACGATTTTTACACGCTTCAGCACTCGGCGGTCCCGCTCTGTGAGCTTGTGTGGCCTACCATTGCGCGCTGTAACAGCACTTACAGTTGATCGGGTCAGCTCTAGCAATGCAGAAATTTTACAAACTGACTTGTTGAAAAGGTGGCATCCTATGACGGTGCCACGTTGAAAGTCACTGAGCTCTTCGGTTAGGCCATTCTACTGCCAATGTTTATCTATGGAGATTGCATGGCTGTGTGCTCGATTTTATACATCTGTCAGCAACGGGTGTGGCTGAAATAGCCGAATCCACTAATTTGAAGGGGTGTCCACATACTTTTGTATATATAGTGTATGTACATATCTACCCCAATTACCTCGTACCCCAGCACAAGCCAAGTTATCGTTACTCATTGTGTATTTATTAGTACTTTTATTATTAAGTGATTTACTTTTCTATTATTTCTCTATTTTCTTTCTCTCTGCATTGTTGGGAAGGGCCTATAAATATACATTTCACCTGTTGTTTACAAAGCATGTGACGAAAAATGTTTGATTTCGATTTGATTTGAGAAGACTGCAGTGAGCTTAGATAGTGAATAAATGACTGTCAACTCACAGTTTAAAGTAGGGACACAACCTGATATCAATTTCCTATAAATACAAAACATTTACATTTCCCTTTTAAAAAGTGGGAAGCTGGCGATGGTATTTACACACAACAGCTACTGTATAATGTTGTCTACCCATATTCTGTTTCCACTCCTCCCACATTCAACAGTACAGAGAAGATCACCTGCTCCTACATGTATAGATTACATAGGATGTGTATCACTGTCTTTAAGGGCAGGCTGTAGTTCACAAACATGTTTTTCAACCAATAAACTGGATTTCCAATCCACTTTTGTGTATATACTGTACACACACACCCCACACACATGTATACTCTCTCTCTCTCTCTCTCTCTCTCTCTCTCTCTCTCTCTCTCTCTCTCTCTCTCTCACACTCTCTCTCTCACACTCTCGCTCTCACACACACTCTCCCTCTCTCACACATAAACACACACACTCTCTCTCACACACTCACACTCTCTCTCTCTCTCACACACACACACACACAGTCCTGACCCAGTTTCTCCTCTGGACTCAGAGCAGCCGCTAATGGACAGCTATAACCATCCCATGTCTGTGGAGACCCTCACATCTCTCACTGCGACCGCCCACCCGGGTTAGCACCACGCTACGCTACACCACAACTGTGTGTGTGTGTGTGTGTATTTAGCTGGTCTCCAAATGACAGCAACATCTGTGTCTCCTTGGCCATGCGGCAATCTGAGAGAGAGAGAGAGAGAGAGAGAGAGAGAGAGAGAGAGAGAGAGAGACAGAGAGAGAGACAACAGCACACTAGACTCTTAATGAGCACACACAACTTCAACATCACTCTCAAAGACACCTACCTTCAACATCACTCTTAGACACTCACCTTCAAAATCACTCTCAAAGACACTCACCTTCAATATCACTCTCAAAGACACTACCTTCATCATCACTCTCAAAGACACTCACCTTCAACATTACTCTCAAAGACACACACCTTCAACATCACTCTCAAAGACACTCACCTTCAACATCACTCTCAAAGACCTGTCGTTGCACCACGGGGGCAGTGTTAGAGCTGTGAATCAAATTTTATTTTTTATCTTAATACTATTATCGCCACTAACAAGGTTGTACTTGCGAAGGTCATGGTATGTGGTAGTATTGCATTCCCTAATTGTAAGTCACTCTGGATAAGCGGGTCTGCTGAATGACTAAGATATAGCAATGTTATTGTGAACTCTGGGTCTGATTGATCTGGACCATAATCTCATTCTATATCTATAACATTACCTTAATATAATATGCCATTTAGCAGACACTTTTATCCAAAGCGACTTACAGTCATGTGTGCATACATTTTTACGTATGGGTGATCCCGGGGATCGAACCCACTACCCTGGCGTTACAAGCGCCATGACCTACCAATTGAGCTACAGAGGACCACAGTATTGCTTTAGTGTGAGGCTATTATCATATGCACCTACACACTGCCCCAGCTGTCCTCCTACTTCAAATCAAATCAAGCTTTATTTATACAGCACATTTCAGACATGGAATGCAACGCAATGTGCTTTACAGGGAAAAAAACAAATAATTTAACAGTTTTTTTGGCACTAATAATTTTGCTGTTTGAACACCAATTTCTCCAGAATTCTGCTTAAGAATGGAAGGTTTGAGATTGGCCGAAAATTGCTAAGAGCTGAAGAATCTAGATTACTTTTCTTCAGAAGGGTTTTCACATAGCAGTTTTTAGTGCAGTGGGGAAAGTGCCAATGAACAGGGAGTGGTTAACAATAGCTTGCACTTCTTCAGATATGCAATTAAAAACTGTTTTGAAGAAGGAGGTGGGGATAGGTTTGAGAAGGCAGTTAGAAGGCTTAAGTTGTGATATCACTTTCCTGAGCATGTCTGTGTCAACCAGGGAAAATAAATCCATAGTGCCTTTGCATGGTAGGCTAGGGCACATATCATCCAACTTCACATCAGGTCTTGCTTGACTGATACCCAGCCTAATGTTGGTTATCTTATCTCTGAAATATGCCGCAAACTCATCATATTTAGATGTGGAGGAAAGTTCACATAGGTTTGCAGGGTTAGGATTTATTAGGCCATCAATGGTCGATAAGATCACTCTCAAATTATTTGGATGAATAGTGATCAAGTTATAAAATTGAGCACTCTGGCATTTCTAATTGCCTTGTTATATATGCCAAGTTACTCTCTCAGAATATCATAATGGACCTGCAACTTTGACTTTCTCCACTTCTGCTCTGCCTTTCTGCAATTTCTCTTTAATTGATTAGTTTCCTCAATCATCCAAGGGGCTCTCCATTTGGATGTGGCCTTTTTCAACTTTACTAGAGCTATGGCATCAATGGTTGCCCTTAATTTGCTATTAAAGTTATCAACTAAATCATCATACACTCAATAAAATCTGTAGCAACTTCAGAAGTAAGATAGAGTTTCTTAATAATAAACACACACACATAGTGCTGGGGCCATGGCTCAACATGCGGGAGCCCTGTACAGTCGTCATGGAAATGCTCATTCTACCCCCCCACCCCCACCCCCACCCCTCCCCATCTTCTCCTCTCCACGACTCTCTCTGCAATCTTTTAATTTGAAAGCTGATGACTCAACCCAGGGATAGTAGCTGCCTGGTGGTGGTCTGGAGAAAGAGAGAGAGGAGGAGGGACAGAGAGATAGAGAAACAGCAAGAGAGAATGGCCCAAATTGATCCGGCTGTATAACTCCTGGTTCTGGACATGGTTTACTTTGATCTATAAAAAAAAATTCCTCCATCCCTCTCTCCCTCCCCTCCCTCTCTCTCTCTACGTCTCTCTCTCTCTCTCCCACTCCCCTCCCTCACTCTATACGTCTTTCTCTCTCTCACCATCCCCTCCTTCTCTCTATACGTCTTTCTTTCTCTCTCTCCCCCTCCCCTCCCTCTCTCTCTATACGTCATTCTTTCTTTCTCTCTCTCCCCCTCCCCTCCCTCTCTCTATATGTATTTCTCTCTTTCTTCCCTCTCTCTATACGTCTCTCTCTCTCTCTCTCTCTCTCTCTCTCTCTCTCTCTCCCCCTCCCTTCCCCCACTCTATACGTCTTTCTCTCTCTCCCTCTCTCCCCCTCCCCTCCCTCTCTCTATACGTCTCTCTCTCTCCCCCTCCCCTCCCTCTCTCTCTATATGTATTTGTCTCTCTCTCCCCCTCCCCTCCCTCTCTCTATACGTCTTTCTCTCTCTCTCTCTCTCTCCCCCTCCCCTCCCCTCCCCCACTCTATACGTCTTTCTCTCTCTCCCTCTCTCCCCCTCCCCTCCCTCTCTCTATACGTCTCTCTCTCTCCCCCTCCCCTCCCTCTCTCTATACGTATTTCTCTCTCTCTCCCCCTCCCCTCCCTCTCTCTATACGTCTTTCTCTCTCTCTCTCTCTCCCCCTCCCCTCCCTCACTCTATACGTCTTTCTCTCTCTCCCTCTCTCCCCCTCCCCTCCCTCTCTCTATACGTCTCTCTCTCTCCCCCTCCCCTCCCTCTCTCTCTATATGTATTTGTCTCTCTCTCCCCCTCCCCTCCCTCTCTCTATATGTCTTTCTCTCTCTCTCTCCCCCTCCCCTCCCCCACTCTATACGTCTTTCTCTCTCTCCCTCTCTCCCCCTCCCCTCCCTCTCTCTATACGTCTCTCTCTCTCCCCCTCCCCTCCCTCTCGCTATACGTATTTCTCTCTCTCTCCCCCTCCCCTCCCTCTCTCTATACGTCTTTCTCTCTCTCTCTCTCTCTCCCCCTCCCCTCCCTCACTCTATACGTCTTTCTCTCTCTCCCTCTCTCCCCCTCCCCTCCCTCTCTCTATACGTCTCTCTCTCTCCCCCTCCCCTCCCTCTCTCTATACGTATTTCTCTCTCTCTCTCCCTCCCCTCCCTCTCTCTATACGTCTTTCTCTCTTTCTCCTCCTACCCTCCCTCTCTTTATACGTATTTCTCTCTCCCCCCCCCTCCCTCTCTCTATACGTCTTTCTCTCTCTCTCTCTCTCCCCCTCCCCTCCCTCTCTCTATATACGTCTCTCCCTCCCTCCCCTCCCTCTCTCTATACCTATTTCTCTCCCCCATACGTCTTTCTCTCTCTCTCTCTCCTCCTCCCCTCCCTCTCTCTCTATACGTATTTCTCTCTCTCCTCCTCCCCTCCCTCTCTCTACACGTATTTCTCTCTCTCTCTCCCCATCCCCTCACTCTCTCTATACGTATTTCTCTCCCCCATATGTCTCTCTCTCTCTCTCTCTCTCTCTCTCTCTCTCTCTCTCTCTCTCTCTCTCTCTCTCCTCCTCCCCTCCCTCTCTCTCTATACGTATTTCTCTCTCTCCTCCTCCCCTCCCTCTCTCTATACGTATTTCTCTCTCTCTCTCCTCCCCTCCCTCTCCCTCTCTACGTCTTTCTCTCTCTCTCCCCCTCCCCTCCCTCTCTCTATACGTATTTCTCTCTCTCTCTCCCCCTCCCCTCCCTCTCTCTCTATACGTATTTCTCTCTCTCTCCTCCTCCCCTCCCTCTCTCTCTATACGTATTTCTCTCTCTCGCTCTCCCCCCTCTCTCTATACGTATTTCTCTCTCTCTCTCTCCCTCCCCTCCCTCTCTCTATACGTATTTCTCTCTCTCTCTCCCTCCCCCTCTCTCTATACGTATTTCTCTCTCTCCCTCCCTCTCTCTATACGTATTTCTCTCTCTCTCCCTCCCCTCCCTCTCTATACGTATTTCTCTCTCTCTCCCTCCCCCCTCTATCTATACGTATTTCTCTCTCTCTCCCTCCCTCTCTCTATACGTATTTCTCTCTCTCTCCCTCCCCTCCCTCTCTCTCTATGTATTTCTCTCTCTCTCCCCCTCCCCTCCCCTCCCTCTCTCTATATGTATTTATCTCTCTCTCCCCCTCCCCTCCCTCTCTCTCTATACGTATTTCTCTCTCTCCTCCTCCTCCCCCGCCCTTCTCTCAGACTGTGGGCGTTCATGGCTTCCCTCATCACTGCCTTTGATCTGTCCCTCTCTCCACTCGTCAGGGTCGCATCAATAATGCACACAAATACACACACACGGCCCACAGGGAACATTATTCCCAGAGGATGCAGTGAGATGAAGCCTGTCATCACACTTTTGTGTCTACGTGTGTCTGTGTCTACGTGTGTTTATGTGCCTGTGTGTTTGCGTGTGTGTCTGTGTGTGTGTGTGTGTGTTACGTGCCAGGATACATTCCTGCCTCCCTGTGCTGTTGGATGACAGGGCTGCTGTTTTAGCTCAAATCATGCAGGTTCCCCTCTGGGGCTGAATTGTCAGGATGTGTGTAGTAGGTGTGTGAGTGCTGAATTGTCAGGATGTGTGTAGGTGTGTGAGTGTCTGTGTTGACTAATGAAGCTGGCATGGGTTATTGTCCCTCTTGAAAGGTTTCACATCTCTTGTTGTCCTGCTGAAAACAATCCCCTCTACATCACTGTTTTATAGTTCCACGTCATCACAACGAGTCAGCTCTATATATCAGCACTATGAGAGAAAAAGAGAGAACATTAGAGCGAGAGAAAGGGAGAATGTATAGGGGAGGAAGAGAGCAAGAGAAAGAAGAGAGAAAAGCCAGCCATATGAATCCCATCCTTTTTTAACAGTACGATCTCTCTATTTTTCTCTTTCTATATCTCTTTTTCTATTTCTCTCTCTCTTTCTTTCTCTCTCTCTCTATTTATCTTTCTATGTCTCTCTCTCTCTCTATTGATCTTTCTATTACGTTCTCTATTTCTCTCTGACTATTGATCTCTCTCCCTCTCTCTTTCTCTCTTTCCCTCTCTCTCTTTCTCTCTCTCTCTCGCACTCTCTCTCCATCTCCATTCTGTTCTTCATTATACCTCGCGACTAGCTCTTAGGAAACTTTGCAGTATTTTGTTTTTTTATGTATTACGTTTTACATTATTAGCTCAGAAAGTGTTTTGCATCATTACATACAGCCAGGAAAAACTATTGGATATCAGAGCGGCGGTAACTCACCAGCATTACGACCAGGAATACGACTTTCCAGAAGCAGATCCTTTGTTTGCTCTCCCCAGGGCAACTGAACTGATTCCAGTGGCTGACACAAAACATCGCCGGCGAAGGAGAGGCACTCGGAGCGGCCTGCTGGTTCGACTTAGGAGGCGCGCACACCACCCACCGCTTCCAAGTATTCTACTCACTAATGTTCAGTCTCTGGTTAACAAGCTCGATGAACTACGGGCAAGGATTTCTTTCCAGAGAGACATCAAGGCCTGTAACATACTCTGTTTCACGGAAACATGGCTCTCTCTGGATATTCTGTCGGAATCGGTCCAGCCAGATGGGTTCTCAGTTCATCACGCAGACAGGAATACATATCTTTCCGGGAAGCAGAAGGGCGGATGTCACGATCGTTGACGAATGAGAAGGACCAAGGCGCAGCGTGATATGCATTCATGTTTATTATATATAGAATAAACACAACGAACAAAGACAATAAAGTAACGATACGTGACGTCCTAAGGTACACACAACAAACCTCAACAACGAGCTACAGCTGCCTCTGATTGTGAACCACACCGGCCAACATAGATCTACACATACTAGATCTAAACATAGACAATCAACATAGCAAAACACAACACAGAAAATACACACCCTGACTCAACAAATACGAGTTCCTAGAGTCAGGGCGTGACAGCGGAGGTGTGTGTTTCATGATTAACGACTCATGGTGTAATTGTAGTAACATACAGGAACTCGAGTCCTTCTGTTCACCCGACCTAGAATATCTCACAATCAAATGCCGACCGTATTATCGCCCAAGAGAATTCTCTTCGGTTATAGTCACGGCCGTGTATATCCCCCCTCAAGCCAATACCACGACGGCCCTCAAAGAACTTCACTGGACCTTATGCAAACTGGAAACCACATATCCTGAGGCTGCATTTATTGTAATTTTAACAAAGCAAATTTGAGGACTAGGCTGCCGAAGTTCTATCAACATGTCGACTGTTGTACTCGCGCTGCTAAAATCCTCAACCATTGCTATTCGAACTTCCGGGATGGTTATAAGGCCCTCCCCCGCCCTCCTTTCGGCAAATCTGACCATGACTCCATTTTGCTTCTCCCTTCCTATAGGCAGAAACTCAAACAGGAAGTACCCGTGCTAAGGACTATTCACCGCTGGTCTGACCAATCGGAATCCACGCTTCAAGATTGTTTTGATCACGCGGACTGGGATATGTTCGGGGTAGCTTCCGAAAATAATTTAGACGTATACACTGAAACGGTGACTGAGTTTATCAGGAAGTGTATAGGTGATGTTGTGCCCACTGTGACTATTTAAACCTACCCTAACCAGAAACCGTGGATAGATGGCAGCATTCGCGCAAATCTGAAAGTGCGAACCACCGCATTCAACCATGGCTAGGTGACTGGGAATATGGCAGAATACAAACAGTGTAGCTACTCACTCCGCAAGGCAATTAAACTGGCAAAACATAAGTATAGAGACAAAGTGGAGTCGCAATTCAACGGCTCAGACACAAGACATATGTGGCAGGGTCTACAGACAATCACAGACTACAAAAGGAAAACCAGCCACGTCACCGACACCGATGTCTCGCTTCCAGACAAGCTAAACACCTTCTTCGCCCGCTTTGAGGATAACACAGTGCCACTGACGAGGCCCACTACCAAGGACTGTGGCCTCTCCTTCTCCATGGCCGACGTGATTAAGACATTTAAGCATGTTAACCCTCACAAGGCTGCCGGCCCAGACGGCATCCCTAGCCGCGTCCTCAGAGCATGCGCAGACCAGCTGGCTGGTGTGTTTATGGACATATTCAATCTCTCCCTTTCCCAGTCTGCTGTCCCCACATGCTTCAAGATGGCCACCATTGTTCCTGTACCCAAGAAAGCAAAGGTAACTGAACTAAATGACTATCGCCCTGTAGCACTCACCTCTGTCATCATGAAGTGCTTTGAGAGACTAGTCAAGGATCATATCACCTCTACCTTACCTGTCACCCTAGACCCACTTCAATTTGCTTACCGCCCCAATAGATCCACAGACGATGCAATCGCCATCACACTGCACACTGCCCTATCACATCTGGACAAGAGGAATACCTATGTAAGAATGCTGTTCATTGACTATAGCTCAGCATTCAACACCATAGTACCCTCCAAGCTCATCATTAAGCTCGAGGCCCTGGGTCTGAACCCCGCCCTGTGCAACTGGGTCCTGGACTTCCTGACAGGCCGCCCCCAGGTGGTGAAGGTAGGAAACAACATCTCCACTTCGCTGATCCTCAACACTGGGGCCCCACATGGGTGCGTGCTCAGCCCCCTCAGTACTCCCTGTTCACCCATTACTGCGTGGCCAGGCACGCCTCCAACTCAATCATCAAGTTTGCAGACGACACAACAGTAGTAGGCATGATTACCAACAATGACGAGACCGCCTACAGGGAGGAGGTGAGGGCTCTGGGAGTGTGGTGCCAGGAAAATAACCTCTCACTCAACATCAACAGGAAACAGCAGAGGGTGCACCCCCCTATCCACATCGACGGGACCGCAGTGGAGAAGGTGGAAAGTTTCAAGTTCCTTGGCGTACACATCACCGACAAACTGAAATGGTCCATACACGCAGACAGTGTGGTGAAGAAGGCGCAACAGAGCCTCTTCAACCTCAGGAGGCTGAAGAAATTCGGCTTAGCACCTAAAACCCTCACAAACTTTTACAGATGCACAATTGAGAGCATCCTGTCGGGCTGTATCACCGCCTGGTACGGCAACTGCACCGCCCACAACCGCAAGGCTCTCCAGAGGGTGGTGCGGTCTGCCGAACGCATTACCGGGGGCAAACTACCCGCCCTCCAAGACACATACAGCACCCGATGTCACAGGAAGGCCAAAAAGAACATCAAGGACATCAACCACCCGAGCCACTGCCTGTTCACCCCGCTATCATCCAGAAGGCGAGGTCAGTACAGGTCCATCAAAGCTGGGACCAAGAGAATGAAAAACAGCTTCTATCTCAAGGCCATCAGACTGTTAAATAGCCATCACTAGCACATTAGAGGCTGCTGCTGCCTATTGAAATCACTGGCCACTTTAAGAAATGGAACACTAGTCACATGAATAATGTTTACATATCTTGCATTACTCATCTCATATGTATATACTGCATTCTATTCTATAATATTCTACTGTATCTTAGTCAATGCTGCTCTGTCATTGCTGTCATTGCTTGTCCATATGTATGTATTCTTAAATCCCATTCCTTACTAGTTTTGTGTGTATTGGGTATATGTTGTGAAATTGTTAGATATTACTTGTTAGATATTACTGCACTGTTGGAGCTAGAAGCACAAGCATTTTGCTACACCCGCTATAACATCTGCTAAACATGTGTATGTGACAAATAAAATTTGATTTGATTTGATACCTCAGTTATGGATCACTGCTGGCCATTTCCATAGTTATGCCCATTACAATGGAAAGAATGGAAATGGTGCTAAAGCTGCCCCTCAGCCAGCAAACCCCCCAACCCCCCCCCCACACACACACACACACACACAGCCTTCCTCCTGTCCTGCATCTGTGCGACAGCCCACATTTCAGAGCGGTGACCCCTCTCTCACCTCCTGGTCATGGTAATTGGTAATTACACACAGTGTGGATTATATCACAAGAGTGGCCTGGAACTACTTGGCTTGAAACTGGTCTGGCACTACTATGTGCATTTTAAAGGACCTTGAAGACTCCCAGGCTACTTCCCAAATGGCACTCTATTCCCTATTTAGTGCACTGTAGTGCATCTTAAGGCTAAGTTCATCATTAGAACAATACGATCACAATACAATCCTATGTTTCTAACGATGATCTTAGCCTTAAGATGCTTTTGGGAAACTGCGCCCTGGTCAAAAATGGTGCACTAAGTAGGGAATAAGTTGCCATTTGGGACGCAGACCCAGAGGTAGCTCCCAGAGTTATGCTGATACCCGGCAGGGATGGGGAACACAGATGGCTCCTGAATCCCTAATGCTGGATGTTCTATGTCAGTGGTGGCCTAACCTGCTCCTGGAGATCTACTCTCCTGCAGGTTTTGTTCCAGCTAATCAGCTGCTCAGTGTAGTTGAGGGTAAACGCAAGTAAATGCAGTTTACCCACCTTTTTTTGAGCCCAACAATTTACCCACCTTTTGCGGAAAAATGCATTGAAAGTATAGGGAGCGTTCCTTTTTTCACAGTGACAGACGATCAGAGTTTACCCACCTATTTTACATCCAGGACCTTGATTGTGTAGGGCTGGAGCAAAATCCTGCAGACCCAGTGTTATACTGGTTGAGTGCTGCTATGATTCCGCTGCTGTGATTCCACTGTAGTACTCAGACCAGCAAGAAGCCATATTAACACAAACAGACACACACCGCTTCCCTCGATGGTGCCTCGAAATGAGGACAGATGGTCATCCAGTGAAGTATTTTAAGAAAGGCAGTAGTGTGTGTGTGTGTGTGTGTGTGTTTTGACAGATGATTGGTCTTCTAAGGTGATACAAGGGATCGCTTGGCTGCTCTTTCCTCGTTTGCGTCTAAAGGGAAACCGCACACCTCAAGGTCGCTCAGCCAGATCCGGACACCTGATGAGACATTCTGTTAGACAACACTTTTGGAGGAGGCTCAGCTCCCCACTATCTCAGATGTTCCATTGAGAGGGGTGGGAGAACAGAGGGATGGTGAAAGGAAGGGGACTGACCAAAGAGACCCCGCAGGCTCCATCTGCTCCTCCTCTACATCCTTCATCCCTCCATCCCTGTGACTTTTAATTACCTCAGCTGTCACTTCCCACCAGGTGATAATGAGGTGTGGCGTTCGTCACACAACTTGTCCCCGACACACACCCTGTCTCCGACACATACCCTGTCTCCGACACACACACACACCTCGCCCGATGGCAATGAACACACTCGTACATACTCTCTCACGTACACACATACACACAAACACACACACACACACCGACACACACACACACACCCATCAACCATTGACTGACGGCCCCCCACCACATTCTACCTCACACCCTCCTGCTCCACCCCACCCAAAATCTTCACACCTAGGAACCATCAGAGCTGGGAGAGAGTTGACAGATTTCATCAAAAGACCTCAGTGCCTATGGTTAGCAGGGGGACAGTGCGCGCTGCAGACAGTCCCTTTCTAAGTAGGTCAGGCGTGGAGAGGAGAGGAGAGGAGAGGAGAGGAGAGGAGAGGAGAGGAGAGGAGAGGAGAGGAGAGGAGAGGAGAGGAGAGGAGAGGAGAGGAGAGGAGAGGAGAGGAGGGCTGCAGAGCGAAGCGTCTTTAGCCATCTGGCTGAATATCGTCCAGTGAAAAACACTCTTCCTGGAAGGTCACCTTGTAGAGTGTGGTCAAATCAGGGCAGAGACCGTATGAATGTGACACACCTTGGAGAGTGTGGTTCGATCAGGCTAGGTTAGCGAGGGAGTTAGGAGAGCTGAATCAGAATATAACTTTACTGTCCCAGGTGATGGAGAACTGCCTTTGGCAGGAACATGAAATCATCTCATCACATCATTATCACCTCTCACCACACCTGTCCTCTAGTGGGACTGACTTCATTCCTCTCCTCTCCTCCCAACATCCCTTTATTCTCTCCTCACTCCCATTCCTACAGATGTAGGATCTTAAATTGACCAGTTTCTCACAACAGGAAAATAATACTGCAGCAACAGGAAATTTGAATTATTGTGTGGATTATAATTAATGGACCTTTTTTGGGGGGTTGATACATATTTGTTAGGGAAAATCAAGTCTGAAAATGTAAACTTTAGAAGCCTTTTTAAACCTCAAATACACTTTAAGTTTGAATGACCTGCTGTGCCAGAAATGTTCTGCAACGACACAGTGATCAAAATAAGATCCTACACTTGTAGTTGGATAATATTCATCCCTCTCTCCTTCTCTCCCCAGTCCTCCATAGTCTTCATCCCTCTCATCCCTCTCTTACTCTCCTTCCTTTCCATGTCCTTTAGTGAAATCGCCTCTTCACTCGGTATCACACTTGAATATCTCTTCTATCTCATCCCATGACTACTGTATCTTCCTCTCTAGCCTATAATGATCTCTGATCCAGGCTGAGGCTAGCTTGCCCTGCCTGCCTGCCTGCCTCTTTTTGCCCAATAGTTTACCCACCTTTTGCAGAAAAATGCATTGAATGTATAGGGAGCGTTATTTTTTTCACCGCGACCGGCGATCAGAGTTTACCCACCATTTTTTTTACCACTACATAACTAGTCTATTCACACCTCGTGGCTTCTCTCTCAGTTTTATGAAAGTTTAAATGCCAGCCTTACTCCTAGGTAGGACAAAGTTACCCTCTCAGCCTCAGCCTAAAGTGCCCAGTAAGCTCAGGGGCCTGGGTCTGAACCCCTCCCTGTGCAACTGGGTCCTAGACTTCCTGACGGGCCGCCCCCAGGTGGTGAAGGTAGGCAACAACATCTCCGCCACGCTGATCCTCAACACGGGGGCCCAACAGGGTTGTGTGCCCAGCCCCCTCCTGTACTCCCTGTTCACCCATGACTGCGTGGCTAAGCTTTTCTCCAACTCAACCATCAAGTTTGCTGACGACACAACAGTAGTAGGCCTGATTACCAACAATGACGAGACAGCCTACAGGGAGGAGGTGACAGCCCTGGCGGATTGGTGCCAGGAAAATAACCTCTCCCTCATCGTCAACAAAACAAAGGAGCTGATCGTGGACTACAAGAGACAGCAGAGAGAGCACGCCCCCATCCACATTGCCAGGGCCGCAGTGGAGAGGGTCAAAAGCTTCAAGTTCCTCTGAGTGTGTATCACACAGGGTGGCTGAAGAAATTCAGCCTGGCCCCTAAGACCCTCACGGACTTCTACAGATGCCATCGACAGCATTCTGTCGGGCTGTATCACCGCCTGGTATGACAACTGCACTGCCCGCAACCGCAGGTCTCTCAAAAGGGTGGTGCAGTCAGCCCAACGCATCATCGGGGGCACACTGCCTGCCCTACAGCACCCAGTGTCACAGGAAGGCCAAGAAAATCATCAAGGACCTCAGACACCCGAGCCACGGCCTGTTCACCCCGCTACCATCTAGAAGGTGGAGACAGTACAGGTGCATCAAAGCTGGGACTGAGAGACAGCTTATATTTCCAGGCCATCAGACTGTTAAACAGTCATCACTAGCCGGCCTCCGCCCGGTACCTTGCCCCTTAGAGACTGCTTCCCTATGTACAGGATATACAGTGCATTCGGAAACTATTCAGAACACTTGACTTTTTCCACATTTTGTTACGTTACAGCCTTATTCTAAAATGTATTCAATTGTTTTTTCCCCTCATCAATTTGCACACAATACCCCATGATGACAAAGCAAAAGCAGGTTTTTAGAATTTTTTCAAATGTATAACAAATAAAAAACTGAAATATCACATTTACATAAGTATTCAGACCCTTTACTCAGTACTTTGTTGAAGCACCTTTGGAAGCGGTTACAGCCTCAAGTCTTCTTGGATATGACGCTACAAGCTTGGCACACCTGTATTTGGGGAGTTTCTCCCATTCTTCGCTGCAGATCCTCTCAAGCTCTGTCAGGTTGGATGGGGAGTGTCATGCGCAGCTATTTTCAGGTCTCTCCAGAGATGTTCGATCAGGTTCAAGTCCGGGCTCTGGCTGGGCAACTCAAGGACATTCAGAGACTTGTCCCGAAGCCACTCCTGAGTTGTCTTGGCTGTATGCTTAGGGTCATTGTCCTGTTGGAAGGTGAACCTTCACCCCAGTCTGAGGTCCTGAGCGCTATGAAGCAGGTTTTCAACAAGGATCTCTGTACTTTGCACCGTTCATCTTTGCCACCATGCTTCACCGTAGGGATGGTGCCAAGTTTCCTCCAGACGTGACGCTTGTCATTCAGGCCAAAGAGTTCAATCTTGGTTTCATCAGACCAGATAATCTTGTTTCTCATGGTCTGAGAGTCTTTAAGTGCCTTTTGGCAAACTCCAAGCGGGCTGTCATATGCCTTTTACAGAGGAACTCTAGAGCCCTGTCAGAGTGACCATCAGGTTATTGGTCACCTCCCTGACCAAGGACCTTCTCCCCCGATTGCTCAGTTTGGCCGGGCGGCCAGCTCTAGGAAGAGTCTTGGTGGTTCCAAACATCTTCCATTTAAGAATGATGGAGGCCACTGTGTTCTTGGGGACCTTCAATGCTGCAGAAATGTTTTGGTACCCTTCCCCAGATCTATGCCTCGACACAATCCTGTCTCGGAGCTCTACTGACAATTCCTTCGAACTCATGGCTTGGTAAATGCTATAACATGCACGTTCAACTGTGGGACCTTATATAGACAGGTGTGTGCCTTTCCAAATCATGTCCAATCAATTGAATTTACCACAGGTGGACTCCAATCAAGTTGTAGAAATATCTCAAGGATGATCAATGGAAACAGGATGCACCTGAGTTCAATTTTGAGCCTCATAGCAAAAGGGCTGAATACTTATGTAAATAAGGTATGTCTGTTCTTTTAAAAATAAAATTGCAAAAAAACTGTTTTCACTTTGTCATTATGGGGTATTGTGTGTAGATTGCTGAGGGAAAACAGTTTTTAAATCCATTTTAGAATAAGGCTGTAACGTAACAAAATGTGGAAAAAGTAAAAGGGTCTGAATACTTTCCGAAGGTGCTGTATGTATATATTTATATTCCGGACTCTGACATTACTCGTTCTGATATTTCTTAATTTCTTGTTGTTGTTTTTTTGTTTTTGTTTTTTTGGGGGGGATGGAGATTATGTGTCTATTGTTATTGTATTGCTAGATATTACAGCACTATTGGAGATAGAAACATAAGCATTTATCTGCACCTGTGATAACATCTGCAATCTGTTTACACGACCAATAAACTTTGATTTGATTTGATTTCTGGTGTAGTTCAATGTGACCCAAGTTAAGGAAAAAAATACATGTTTGGATTTGAATAGACCCACTCTCAAGAAACTCTTCACTAAAGTTGTGTATAAAAGGTATATTACTTGCAACTCTCGGGTTAATTCCTCACAGACAGCCATAGACCTGGCCATTAGCCCACAGGTCATTTGGCGACATATTAATAGTAGGATTGTTTGATGAGTAAGTCATCCTAAAAAAGAATTGACCTTTTATTGACAAACTCTCCTTTGTTTTTCTGCCTGACTCTACCTCTGTGAGATCATAGACTTATTTAAATCAGCTTGTCTTCGATCTCCTGTAATGCTGAAAATCTATAGTTGAGCTCTTAGATCCTGTCATGGTTCTTAGACTCTTAGATTGTGATGTGGTTCATCTTTGCTGCTCTGCTTTAATTACGACCCTCCCCTGGGATGCAGCAGGGTAGTTAAACAGAAAAATCAGCATTAAAGCAATTATTGGATCAGAATGAATACAATCCTGTCATCTGTAATCATTAGGGGCAGATATGCCTGGGAGAAAAACAGACTCTCCGTCTGTCTGTCAGAAGGCAGGGAGCTCAGAAGAACACGGGAGGCTACATTTAGGATGAATGATTCACATCTCTTTCATTCCTAATTGAGGTAGAGAAAATTGAATAAAAGAAAACGAGGAAATTGAAAAGTCATATCCATCATATAGGCTACCCAGTTAGCACCACAGCAACCATTGGCCCACCTGTTGACCAGTAACATCTACTCTACTGGTCCATATCAGTCATCACTAGTCACTGACACCATATTCTGTTCTCCTCTTCAGTTACATAGTACCAAGAGTAACCAGGACAAGTTCAGTATATCATTATGTAGGCCCACTCTGTTGGTTCTGTAGACCCATACTGCAGCTCTCCCTATAGCTGAAGAGTGAGCTGGACCAGGAGTTCTCTTTGTTGCTGTAGTTCTGTTGACACTGTTGGTTCTGTGGTTCTATCTGGTTCTGTAGTAGACCCATACTCTGTCCTCTCCATATATATACAGTTGAAGTCGGAAGTTTACATACAACTTAGCCAAATACATTTAAACTCAGTTTTTCACAATTCTTGACATTTAATCCTAGTAAAAATTCCCTGTTTTAGGTCAGTTAGGATCACCACTTTATTTTAAGAATGTGAAATGTCAGAATAACAGTAGAGAGAATTATTTATTTCAGCTTTTTTTTCTTTCATCACATTCCCAGTGGGTCAGAAGTTTACATACACTCAATTAGTATTTGGTAGCATTGCCTTTAAATTGTTTAACTTGGGTCAAACGTTTCGGGTAGCCTTCCACAAGCTTCCTACAATAAGTTGGGTGAATTTTGGCCCATTCCTCCTGACAGAGCTGGTGTAACTGAATCAGGTTTGTAGGCCTCCTTGCTCGAAAACGCTTTTTCAGTTTTGCCCACAAATGTTCTATAAGATTGAGGTCAGGGCTTTGTGATGGTCACTCCAATACCTTGACTTTGTTGTCCTTATGCCATTTTGCCACACATTGGAAGTATGCTTGGGGTCATTGTCCATTTGGAAGACCCATTTGCGACCAAGCTTTAACTTCCTGACTGATGTCTTGAGATGTTGCTTCAATATATCCACATAATTTTCCTTCTTCATGATGCCATCTATTTTGTGAAGTGCACCAGTCCCTCCTGCAGCAAAGCACCCCCACAGCATGATGCTGCCACCCCCGTGCTTCACAGTTGGGATGGTGTTCTTCGGCTTGCAAGCGACCCCCTTTTTCCTCCAAACATAATGATGGTCATTATGGCCAAACAGTTCTATTTTTGTTTAATCAGACCAGAGGACATTTCTCCAAAAGGTACGATCTTTGTCCCCATGTGCAGTTGCAAACCGTAGTTTGGCATTTTTATGGCGGTTTTGGAGCAGTGGCTTCTTCCTTGCTGAGCGGCATTTTAGGTTAATTCGATATAGGAATTTCAGGTTATGTCGATATAGGACTCATTTTACTGTGGATATAGATACTTTTGTACCTGTTTCCTCCAGCATCTTCACAAGGTCCTTTGCTGTTGTTCTGGGATTGATTTGCACTTTTCGCACCAAAGTACGTTCATCTCTAGGAGACAGAACGCGTCTCCTTCCTGAGTGGTATGACGGCTGCGTGGTCCCATGGTGTTTATACTGTATACTGTACAGATGAACGTGGTACCTTCAGGCGTTTGGAAATTGCTCCCAAGGATTAATTAACCAGACTTGTGGAGGTCTACAGTTTTCTTTCTGAGGTCTTGGTTGATTTCTTTTGATTTTCCCATGATGTCAAGCAAAGAGGCACTGAGTTTGAAGGTAGTCCTTGAAATACATCCACAGGTACACCTCCAATTGACTCAAATGATGTCAATTAGCCTATCAGAATCTTCTAAAGCCATGACATCATTTTCTGGAATTTTCCATGCTGTTTAAAGGCAGAGTCAATTTAGTGTATGTAAACTTCTGACCCACTGGAATTGTGATACAGTGAATTATAAGTGAAATAATCTGTCTGTAAACATTGTTGGAAAAATTACTTGTATCATGCACAAAGTAGATGTCCTAACTGACTTGCCAAAACTATAGTTTGTTAACAAGAAATTTGTGGAGTGGTTGAAAAACAAGTTTTAATGACTCCAACCTAAGTGTATGTAAACTTCCGACTTCAACTGTACCTATAGACCAGTGGAGGCTGCTGAGTGGAGGATGGCTCATAATAATGGCTGGAACGGAGCAAATAGAATGGCATTCCATTCCACTAATTCCGCTCCAGCCATTACCACGAGCCCGTCTTCCCCAATTAAGGTGCCACCAACCTCCTGTCCTATAGACCCATACTCTGTCATCTCCTCTCCATATAGCTACCTATAGACCCATACATACTCTGTCGTCTCCTCTCCATATAGCTACCTATAGACCCATACATACTCTGTCCTCTCCTCTCCATATAGCTACCTATAGACCCATACATACTCTGTCCTCTCCTCTCCCTATAGCTACCTATAGACCCATACATACTCTGTCCTCTCCTCTCCATATAGCTACCTATAGACCCATACATACTCTGTCCTCTCCTCTCCATATAGCTACCTATAGACCCATACATACTCTGTCCTCTCCTCTCCATATAGCTACCTATAGACCCATACATACTCTGTCCTCTCCTCTCCCTATAGCTACCTATAGACCCATACATACTCTGTCCTCTCCTCTCCATATAGCTACCTATAGACCCATACATACTCTGTCCTCTCCTCTCCATATAGCTACCTATAGACCCATACTCTGTCCTCTCCTCTCCATATAGCTACCTATAGACCCATACATACTCTGTCCTCTCCTCTCCATATAGCTACCTATAGACCCATACATACTCTGTCCTCTCCTCTCCATATAGCTACCTATAGACCCATACATACTCTGTCCTCTCCTCTCCATATAGCTACCTATAGACCCATACATACTCTGTCCTCTCCTCTCCATATAGCTACCTATAGACCCATACATACTCTGTCCTCTCCTCTCCATATATCTACCTATAGACCCATACATACTCTGTCCTCTCCTCTCCATATAGCTACCTATAGACCCATACATACTCTGTCCTCTCCTCTCCCTATAGCTACCTATAGACCCATACATACTCTGTCCTCTCCTCTCCATATAGCTACCTATAGACCCATACATACTCTGTCCTCTCCTCTCCATATAGCTACCTATAGACCCATACATACTCTGTCCTCTCCTCTCCATATAGCTACCTATAGACCCATACATACTCTGTCCTCTCCTCTCCATATAGCTACCTATAGACCCATACATACTCTGTCCTCTCCTCTCCATATAGCTACCTATAGACCCATACATACTCTGTCCTCTCCTCTCCATATAGCTACCTATAGACCCATACATACTCTGTTCTCTCCTCTCCCTATAGCTGCAGAGTGAGCTGGACCAGGAGTACCAGGACAAGTTCAGACGGTTGCCCCTAGAGATCCAGGAGTTCGTCCAGGACAGCAGCAAGGCCAAGCTTAGCGACGACAGTCCCCATGGCAACCTGTCTGTCTCCTCGACGACCGTGAGGCTCCACCACAAGTCACAGTCAGAGGACGATACAGAAGACTCGTCGGAAAGAGTGTTTGACACGCCCCTTTAGGACAAATCTGAAATGCCACCCTATTCTCTATATAGTGCACTACTTTTGGCCAGAGCCTCATATAAGACTGGACAAAAGTAGTGCACTATAGGCTGCCATTTCGGACGCATCCAGAGTGTTTGAGACACCCCCTTTAGAGACTAAACCCCTCCACTTCCTCTGAATTGGACAGTTCTGGTTGGTCGTTCTGGCTCGAGGTGGAAATTGCCACTCTAAGCACAGATCTAGGGACAGATTACCCTGCGCTCAATCCTAACTTTAACCAGTAGACGGTTCAAACAATATCTGACCCTGGACCAGTAGTAGGGAGTACCTACTCTGTAGTTCTATTCAGATATGTAGATACTTGTTTTGTATTTGTATGTTTTGTTGTTTTGCTCCGGAGCGGGGTGGATCTTTCGGTACAGGATATGTGTATGTGTGACCATGCACTAACTATGCGCAGAAACTAAGTTACTTACTTGAACTATTGCACAGACAGAATACGTTCTTTTTTTATGTTTTTAATATGTTCCTACTTTTTAAACAAGAAAAAGTATTAGGTGTCAGATTAGGTTCTCACAATGTTAACTATAGTGCAGGTCGGTCAGTGGTGCCAATGTTTTGATTTCACTGTGCACTTAGATGGTAATTAATAGTATCATTATGACATTGGTTAAGACCAAGGCAATGTTGAATTTGTTACATTCATTGGCACTGCAATGTGAAGTGTTTGCATTGCAAGTCCCCAGTAAAGTAAAGGCATGGTAAATTGAACTTCTTGTCCAAACGCTGTGGACACACTCTTTATTTTCTTTATTTAAAAGTAAGAATCCCTCCTCATGTATATTTTTGCACTGAAGGCTTTCTACAGAATTAACTATTCTATTCTCCTCTAACCCCCAAGAACTGGAGGCTGGTTTTATTTTGTCCTTTCAGACGTAGGCCTACTCTATGTGTTGCTGCTACCTTGTTTTAATACTGTTTTTATCCTGTTTTACTGTATGATATAAAATTGGCCTGGTCGAGACGTACTTATTTTATAGATTTATTTTTTCATTTTTTAAAATATTTTTGACACATTAGGTTCTTTATTGTTAAATTGTTTATGGTTAATCCTGCCAGGGAGGGGTGGAGGTGGGGAGGGAGGGAGAAAAAGAGGATAGGAGGGGGTGAGGGATGAAGGAAGGAAAGAAAGAGTAAATCATGTCTGATACTGGAAGACTTATTTCAATTGATTAAAGGTCCAATGCAGCCGTTTTTATCTCAATATCAAATCAATTCTGGGTAACAATTAAATACTTTACTGTAATTGTTTTTAATTAAAATGGTCAAAAAGAAACAAAAATAGATTATTAGCTAATAGTAATTTCTCAAGCAAGAATTTTTCTAGGACCTTCTGGGAGTGGTCTGAGTGGGGAGGGGAAAACTGAAAACTAGCTGTTATTGGCAGAGAGTTTTGGAACTCTTTCTTATTGGTCTATTAACTAATTTACCGCCTGGTGATGTCACCAGGCAGGCCAAAACTCCATCCCACCTAAACAGACTGAAATGTCAGTCTTTTCAAACAGCTCTTTAGTGCTGAGCGATTAACCCCCCAAAAATTAATAATTGACCGACGTCGGTTCAATTACTAGAATTCCATGTATTTTTTAAATTTTTTGGTGAGCCCAACGTGCCGTTTCTCTAGAGAGAAATCAAATAATTCACGAGAGAAATCAAGTTAAGAACTATGTGGGACGCTGGGCTGAAGGGAGTTGTAGTTTTCATTAAGCAAATATTCAACCTAGTTCAGCGCAGAAATGTGGTAATTAACAACAATGACCATAATCCAATGCGCCAGTTTTTCCCGGCTCTAGACGGATCAGAGAGGAAGAGGCGAAGCGAGAGGTTTCACTCTCACCAAAATCTTTCCAAGATAAGCCCAATGCGTTTTGATGAGCTTATTTTGGACCTAAGCTTGTCGCCTGCCTTCCCGCCTTTGGGACAACAGCTCCCATTGTTAGGGCATAGACATGAGCATCTCGTCATTGTATACAGATCTCTGGACGGATACACTTTTACGCCTGATATGTTAGGTTAGATACACACAGAACGCATAAGACCGTATGAGAGAGGAATGTGCACAACACAAAGACGAGAGGGACAGCGACAGTTTGTGAAAGTATAACTTATCTACTTTGAAGAACTAATAAAATGATTTTGTCAGACAGCTCTGCAGCATACTTAGGCAGGCTAGCTAAATAGGATAACTAAAGACAGTACAGTATGGGGAGCACATAACGTTAGATGGCTTGGCTGGCTGACTGCTACTGCCTGAACTGAGATGAGACTTTTACTTTAAGGAATGAAAAATAATAAAGTAATCAACTAAAAACTAAGTAACATACACAACTGAATATTTTATTATTTCATAGTAATTTCCTATTATTCTGATGTCCAATGTGGACCTGACAGAGACAATTAAATATTTTAAATGTTTTGGCAATTGAATGTTCACTATTTTTGGCTTTAGAATTGCCATTAAAAAGCTCTAAAGTCATTATTTCATAATACATTTCACGTTTAAAAGAAATTATCAAAGCCGAAATCGAAAACCGTGATTCTTTTTTAAATAATCGAACCGAAACCGAACCAACCTCAAAAAGCACCAACCACTCAGCACTACAGTTGTTACACTACAAAGGGCATTATCATCATTTTCACAATTTCACAGTATTAGTCCAACCTCATAGTGTGGAAATATATATACAACACAGGAAAATCACGTTTTTGACTGCACTGGGCCTTTAATTTGAATCATTTTAAAGCGAAGGATCACATTATAAAGTGTCAACAAGTACAACTTGGTTTCTATAAAAGACGGTTGTTATCGATGTGGGGTCCTGTGCCTTTTGAATTGGTATGCCTTGTTTTGATGTGTAATGTGTGAAGTGCATCATTGTGTAAATTGCCATTGTATTATACGAAGCTGTGAGCATTTTTAGTACGGAACCACTACTGAGTAAAAAACACTTGTGATGATGAACAGTATTTTGAGAAGTGTCTCCTAAAAAAGAGAAAAATGCTAATGCTAATGTATTTTTACTTTAACAGTTTCTGTTCATCAACGTAAGTGTATGCATTTATTTGTTGTAAATGTGTGTATGACGTAAAGGTAAAACATTGAGACGAAGATGATGGTGATGATGATGATGATAGTGATGATGATGATGATGGTATTGATTGTGTGATGATGGTGATGATGGTAGTGATGATGGTGGTGATGATGATGGTGATGGTGGTGGTGATGATGGTAGTGATGATGCTGGTGGTGATGGTGATGATGATGATGATGATGATGGTGATGATGATGGTGGGGATGATGATGGTGGTGATCGTAGTATAGTAGTGTAAAGGTAATCTGTTTGTAATTAATAAATGTGGCTATAATTGTACATTGCTAAAGTGAGCACTTGTCTTTGTGTTGATTTGTAGTTGCTCTCAATACTATGATAGATGTTTTTTCCTCCAATGCAGTTTTGCTTCCTCCACTGTCCCTGTCCCTTTACTGGGCTCAAACCAGTGGTCCTATGATTGCAAACACAAGTGACTACCCGCTTAACAACGTGCAAACCAGTTGCGCCACAGAAAATAATCTGATTCAATTCAATTCTATTGGTGACATTTCAAGCTGTGGGGTGAGTTTATCCGGTACGATCTGACTCTGTTACACAGAGTTGTTCACATCCAGGACTCAAGGTCTCAGTCCTGGGTTATGGTGGGGAATGTGACATATTTCTTAATGGCTTCTATGCAATACTGTGATGATGAGGACTCATGTGTGCCTGTTTACATTTGATAAAATAATAATGTGTTCACTACAAAGGCCTTACTCTTCATTTACAGTGGGGTGTTGATTCCTGGTAATCCTCATATTCAATACATAAAAATGAAAACGTATCCAGGAAAAAGGCAGGGACAACAGTAGACCTACTACACTCAATACATTGACGCATAGCCGTACATTTATTCGCTAACAGCAAATGTTTTGTCAAAATCTTTTTGCCCGCGCTGGCGCTGCAGATGGATATAACGGTCTACTAATACAGGACTATTAAAAGCCCAGTGCACTACTTTTGTGAAGATTTTTGGGTTTTTTTAAACAAAAAAATAACTTTTAGTAATATTTTTTCATGTCTGATTTTTCAGGGGGTGCTGCAGCACTGTGCGTGTCTGCATGCACGTGAGTGTGCCTCTGTGTGTTTTCTGAGGTTTTTCATTCACAGTAGTACACACAAAAACTGGATGAGGCAAGAGGTACAGAAAACAGGAACAGAAGACAGGTGTGAATGGAACCAGGTAGGGAAGACGGAACAGTTGAAAGATAATCATTCAAAGAAAAACCCACTCTGATCATTTTACCAGAGTAGCCTATTGCACAAACATTAATCAAAGCACAACCACATGTCCCATCCACTTAGGCGGTGGGAGTACCATTGTATGCGTGTGTGTGTGTGTATGTGTGTGACGTGGATTTGTGTGTGTGTGTGACATGGATGTGTGCCCCGTGCATGCTGGTGTGTGAGAGAGGCAGGGGGATTTCTATGGCCTACTTCCGATTATCATCTCCTAGGTAACAGTAACCCCTTTACATCAGAATAACAGGAACACATGAATTAACTCACTTCAATGAATCAACACATTATTAATTAACCCTTTAGACCCTTTAGATCACATATGTCAGAGTCAAGGCCCGCGGGCCACATCCGGCCCGCGAGAAGGTTTTTTACGGACCCTGGGATGATCTTGATTTATTATTAGAACCGGCCCGCAGACCGCAGCAAGCCGGCAGCCCGCAGATCTTTTACACGCACCAATACTACATTTCCCACAATGCAACGGTGACGCACCGAGCAGTAGGCTGCTTCATTTCAATATTTATTGGCACAGCAGTCGTCAGCATCACAGTAAAATTAACTTTCAGATACCCATCAAAAATGGCAAAACGGAAGGTGGACACTGAGAACCGGGGGTTTCAAACAAGGTGGGAGTCGGAGTATATGTTCACGGAGGTAGCTGGAAAACCTGTGTGTCTTCTGTGTGGAGAAAGTGTGGCGGTACTGAAAGAGTATAATCTGAGACGACATTATGAAACGAAACACGCGGACAAAAACAAGAATATGGACATGGAACAAAGGCTACAAATGCCCCAGCTGCGCATCCAGGCTGCTCAAACGTTGTCTATGTTTGGCAGCACATACCTGTGTGAACAACTGTTTTCTTTGATGAACCTGAACAAAACATCACACAGAAGTCGACTTACTGCTGAACACCTCCACTCAATTCTGAGGATTTCCTCAGCTCAGAGCCTTACCCCGAACATTGATGAACTTGTGGAAAAGATGGGACACCACCAAGTATCACCCTCAACCTCAAACAAGTGAACATTACTGTGCAATCACATATTTAGAGTTTTTACTCAGTTCAAGTTTAAAAGTTAAAGTTTAATATTTGTTTTCACTGCATGTTACTTCTCCTTAAACAAAGTGTTGTTTTTGATTAATAGATTTTTGCACTTTATTTTATTGTATTTCAATCCAATTATATTTTAAAAATATTTCAGTTGAGTGGATGATAGAAAATTGCTATTATTGTTTTTTTCTTTGAAGTAAATTTAGCCCACTTTTGCTAAAATATAGGCTACTGATGGTGCCTTGAATACCGGTTTCTTTCATTTAATGTTCATGTTATGGGGATTTTTATATAAAGGAAATTTGTCTTTTGTGTCTGTTGAAAATTAAAGATTACTGACAGAGCCATAAGAAAATATTGCTTTATTTATCTGATCATATTGGAATATATTTGTTAGGTTTTCAGTAGGTTCAATTAGGTTCACTAGACTATATGCGTCATTTAAAAATTTTTCAATGAACATTCGAACAGTCCGGCCCTCGGCTTGTAGCTAAATTTTTTATTTGGCCCTCCGTCCATTTGACTTTGACACCCCTGCTTTAGATCCTAGTGACCCGCAGACAGACATTGTGTACAAACAATAGGATACATTGAAATGACCATTGAACAGCTATGCTGATTTAACCTTTCATATTGATTACTCAGGTTCACACACCAGGTTTCCCAGGTAGAAATTAGTCATTGATTTACAGGAAAGAAGGAAGACTGTTATACATGGTGGATTTCTAGGACCAGAGCTGCCTACCTCTACCTTACACACTGAGGTGTATGAGAAACATTTACTGCAAACACATTGTTGCGAACCCTTTCGAACAACAGCCACAGTTCAGGGACACATATTATTGTTATGAACCATTTCCAAGAACACAGCTATTATGTCATCATGTACTATTAGTGTGTGTGCGCGCGAAAATGGCAGACCATGGACTTCCAAGAATTTGACTAGCATGGTCTGTAATGGGGATAAAGACGTGATAGTCTGTGCAAAGCAGCAAGAACACTTGTGATCACGTTATTGTGGCACACTGCACTGCAATTACACGGACGGTCATGACTACATCCATGCATTGTGACTCAAATTCAGAGGTAGACCATGCACGTAATTTCCCACAGGTGTACAGACACTGCACACACACATACAAACACACACACGCACACACACACACACAGAGAGAAGCCTCTGAACATTCCAGGGACCAGGAAGACAGTTAAGGCTCCAAACATTCCAGGGACCAGGAAGACAGCTAAGGTCGTGTCTACACTTGACACTTACATGCGACTTCTGCTATCAGAATACTAAGATCGCATTGAAAAGACGGTCTAGACGCACAAAAGTTGCTTTGTGGTCTGATTGTGATCTGGCTGACCACTTCAGGAGGTTGTCAGGGATACATGTTTTCTTGGGCTATTTTAAAAACGAAGTCACGGATGCAAATGTATTGGTCGCAGGTTGCAGGTTTTTGGGCTATTTCTAAGTAGCACCGCGGCCGCCATGGCATTTCTCTTAAAAATATATATTTTTCACTGTGACCTGCTGCTGACTGTCAGGCAGTGAGGCAGGATGTTGCTGAGTGAGTGGTGTGAAGGGCCGTCGTGTGTGTGTGTGTGTGTGTGTGTGTGTTGAGAGAGGACTACAGCAACAGGCTGAGTCACTTGAGAGAGAGGAGCGAGAGTAGCACGCGCGCACTTTGTGCTAACTCTTTACCAGTTGTAGGTAGGCTATTTAGATTGTCATTATAGAGACACCTATTTCCAACCCCTTTTCCATAAAACATATTAATACGCTAGAACTGATGCACATCAAGAAATTATGGAGACAGAGCACTGGAAAACGACTTTGGGCGCACTAGAGCACATTATATAAATTCGTTCTGAGGTCGTTTAAACAGCATTCTAATGTTGACTGCGCTTGTGTAGCCTACCTGAAGCTGGCAAACCAATTGAATAAATAGCCTATAACTTCAGTTTATTGTTGCTGTAGCCTTGTGTTATTATGCAATTATTAATGGACATGTTTAGTTAGTTAAATAGGAAATGATCAAAGCTCTATCGCAATTGTCGATCAGTTGTTAGAACGCATTAGATTGACGGTAACAGCAGTCAGATTAGGCTAAACACTGCCTGTTGTTGACAAGCATATTGGCGTGCTGAAGGTGGGTGTGGTGTATGAATCATGCGCAGGACGCAGAGGCTCAGTCCAAAGGCTTTAGTGCAATATATATAAAAGACAGAAGCACAATAAGCCTGAAGGCGAATACACGGCGCACACAGGCGACAAAACAAACGGCGCACAAACATGTGCAAAATAACCTCTCCAAAACACTGGAGGGAAAATGTAGCTCCAAACACGAAACAGAAGCGCAATCACACACAACGACAAGCACACACAACGAGAACTAAATAGGACACTAACGAGGACTAACAAGACACAGGTGTACAACATCCAGACAAAACCAAACGAACATGAAACATAGATCGGTGGCAGCTAGTACTCCGGGGACGACGACCGCCGAAGCCTGCCCGAACCAGGAGGAGGAGCAGCCTCGGCCGAAACCGTGACAGTACCCCCCCCTTGACGCGCGGCTCCAGCCGTGCGCCGACCCCGGCGACGACCAGGAGGACGCGGAGCAGGGCGCGCGGGATGGTCCCGGTGGAACTCCGACAGGAGAGATGGGTCTAGGATGTCCCTCCGCGGCACCCAGCACCGCTCCTCCGGGCCGTACCCCTCCCACTCCACGAGATACTGGAGACCCCCCATCCGGCGTCTAGAGTCCAAGATGGACCGAACGGTGTACGCCGGAGCCCCCTCGATGTCCAGTGGGGGCGGAGGAGTCTCCCCTATCTCATTGTCCTGGAGTGGACCAGCTACCACCGGCCTGAGAAGAGACACATGGAACGAGGGGTTAATATTCTTATACTCAACAGGTAGATGTAACCTATAACACACCTCGTTCAATCTTCTCAGGACTTTAAAGGGCCCCACAAACCGCCAACCCAGCTTCCGGCAGGGCAGGCGGAGGGGTAGGTTTCTGGTAGAGAGCCAGACTCGATCTCCGGGTGCGTACACCGGCCCTTCACTGCGGTGGAGATCGGCGCTCGCCTTGTGACGAAGGACGGCCCGCTGCAGGTGGACGTGGGCAGCGTTCCACGTCTCTTCCGAGCGCCTCATCCAATCATCCACCGCAGGGGCCTCGATCTGGCTCTGCTGCCAAGGTGCCAGAACCGGCTGGTAACCTAACACACATTGGAAGGGGGTTAGGTTAGTAGAGGAGTGGCGGAGAGAGTTCTGGGCCATCTCGGCCCAGGGAATGTACCGTGCCCACTCCTCCAGCCGGTCCTGGCAATACGACCTCAGAAACCTACCCACATCCTGGTTGACACGTTCTACCTGCCCGTTACTCTCCGGGTGGTACCCTGAGGTAAGGCTAACCGAGACCCCCAAACGCTCCATGAACGCTCTCCAAACACGAGAGGTAAACTGGGGGCCTCGATCAGACACTATATCCTCGGGTACCCCGTAATGCCGGAAGACGTGGGTAAATAGGGCCTCAGCGGTCTGTAGGGCAGTAGGAAGACCCGACATAGGGAGAAGACGACAGGCCTTAGAGAACCGGTCCACAACGACCAGGATGGTGGTATTCCCCTGAGAGAGGGGAAGGTCTGTCACAAAATCCACCGAGAGGTGGGACCATGGTCGTTGTGGAACGGGCAGGGGTTGTAACTTACCCCTGGGCAGATGTCGGGGCGCCTTACACTGGGCACACACCGAGCAGGAGGAGACATAAACCCTCACATCCCTAGCCAAAGTGGGCCACCAGTATTTAGTGCTAAGGCAATGCACCGTCCGGCCGATACCCGGATGTCCAGAGGAGGGTGACGTGTGAGCCCAGTAAATGAGTCGATCTCGAATCTCAAGCGGAACGTACCTCCGACCCTCAGGACACTGTGGAGGGCTGGGGTCGGTACGCAACGCTCGCTCGATTTCGGCATCGACCTCCCACACCACCGGTGCCACAAGGCAAGACTCCGGTAGTATGGGAGTGGGCTCAACGGACCTCTCCTCCGTGTCATACCGCCGGGACAGCGCATCCGCCTTACCATTCTGGGACCCAGGGATGTACGTGATTTTAAATACGAACCTGGTGAGAAACATACTCCATCGAGCCTGGCGAGGGTTCAGTCTCCTCGCTGCCCGGATGTACTCCAGGTTCCGATGGTCAGTCAAAATGAGGAAAGGGTGTTGAGCCCCCTCAAGCCAATGCCTCCACACCTTAAGGGCTTGAACTACAGCTAACAGCTCCCTGTCCCCAACGTCATAGTTACGCTCCGCCGGGCTGAGCTTCTTTGAGTAAAAAGCACAGGGGCGGAGTTTAGGTGGCGTGCCGGACCGTTGAGAGAGAACGGCCCCTATACCAGCCTCAGACGCGTCTACCTCGACCTGAAAGGGTAATGCGGGATCCGGATGCGCCAGCACCGGAGCCGACGTAAACAGGTCCTTCAGTCTCCTAAAGGCCCTGTCCGCATCGGCTGACCACTGCAGGCGCACCGGCCCCCCCTTCAGAAGGGACGTGATGGGAGCTGCCACCTGTCCAAAACCCCGGATAAACCTCCGGTAGTAATTCGCAAAGCCCAAAAACTGCTGCACCTCTTTTACAGTAGTTGGGGTTTGCCAATTACGCACAGCGGACAAACGATCCACCTCCATTCTCACCCCTGACGCGGACAACCGATAACCCAAAAAGGAGACCGACTCCTGGAAAAACAGACATTTCTCTGCCTTGACATATAGGTCGTGCTCCAACAGCCTCCTCAATACACGACGCACCAGGGTTATATGCTCGGCTCGGGTAGACGAGTACACCAGAATGTCATCAATGTACACGACCACCCCTTGTCCCTGCATATCCCGGAAAATGTCATCTACGAAGGATTGGAAGACTGATGGAGCATTCATCAACCCATATGGCATGACGAGATATTCGAAATGACCTGACGTGGTACTAAACGCTGTCTTCCATTCGTCACCCTCCCTAATGCGCACCAAGTTATACGCGCTCCTGAGATCCAGTTTTGTGAAAAACCGCGCTCCATGCAATGACTCCGTCATGGTCGCAATCAGAGGGAGTGGATAACTGTATTTCACAGTAATCTGATTGAGACCACGGTAATCAATGCACGGGCGCAACCCTCCATCTTTCTTTTTCACAAAAAAGAAGCTCGAGGAGGCGGGAGAAGTGGAGGGCCGAATGTATCCCTGTCTCAAAGATTCGGCTATGTAAGTCTCCATAGCTTTTCTCTCCTCTTGAGACAAAGGATACACATGGCTCCGTGGGAGCGCTGCTCCTGCCTGGAGATCAATCGCACAATCCCCCTGTCTATGAGGAGGCAACTGCGTCGCCCTAGTTTTGCTAAACACGAGAGCTAAATCCCCATATTCAGGCGGAATGTGCAGTGTGGGCACTTGGTTTGGACTTTCCACCGAAGTCGCCCCCACGGAAACACCCAGACATCGCCCCTCGCACTGAGCAGACCACCCATCGAGAGCCCTCTGTTGCCACGAAATAGCAGGGTTATGGGTGCTTAACCAGGGAATCCCCAGCACCACTGGGTACGCAGGAGAGTCGATCAGATACAGCTGTATAGTCTCCTCATGACCCCCCTGCGCACACATCCGAAGTGGCGCTGTGATCTCCCTGATCAACCCCGACCCCAACGGGCGGCTATCTAAGGCATGAAGGGGAAAAGGTTTGTCAACAGGTAGGAGAGGGATCCCTAACTCAAAACAAAACTTCCGATCAACAAAATTCCCAGCTGCGCCTGAATCTACTAGCGCCTTATGCTGGGAATGAGGTGCAACCTGTGGAAAACAAACAGGTATACAAAAGTGCGCAACAGAAAGCTCTGGGTAAGTGGGACGTCTACTCACCTGGGAGGCCCCCCCAGTGCGTGGCCTGTTGTCTTCTCCCCCGGAGAACCCTCCCCAGCACCTGGCCGCAGTGTGCCCTCCACGACCGCACTTGGTGCAGGAGACAGGCCCCCTCGGGCTCCTCCTCCTCCGTTCTCTAGCGCCGGCACCCCCGAGCTCCATAGGGCTCGGCTCGGAGGTGCCGGAGGGCGGAATGGACGGACTCCCCTCGGGACGTCCACGGGTGGCCAGCAGGGTGTCCAGACGGATGGACATATCGACCAATTGGTCGAAGGTAAGATGGGTATCCCTGCAGGCCAACTCACGTTGAACGTCCTCTCGTAGGCTACATCGAAAATGGTCGATGAGAGCCCGTTCATTCCACCCTGCATCCGCCGCTAGAGTCCGGTACTCTAGAGCGAACACCTGAGCGCTCCTCTTCCCCTGTCTCAAATGGACTAGACGCTCCCCCGCCGCTTTGCCCTCAGGTGGATGGTCGAACACGGCCTTGAAGCGGCGGGAGAACTCGGCGTAGGTGATGGTGTTGGCGTCCATCTTCCTCCACTCGGCGTTAGCCCACTCCAACGCCTTGCCCGTGAGACAGGAGATGAGGGCGGAAACGCTCTCGTATCCCGAGGGCACCGGGTGTACAGTGGCCAGGTAGAGCTCCACCTGCAGGAGAAACCCCTGACACCCAGCAGCTGTTCCGTCATACGCCCTCGGGAGCGAGAGCCGAATCCCCCTGGGTTCCGAACCTGGGACTGGTGGACCGACCGATGGGGTGGGCAGGGTAGGTGGAGGTGTGGGTACCCTGCTGGCCTCCCATCGGTGCAAGGTGTTGATTACCTCCTGTAGAGCGGTCTCCAGTTGTCTTATCTGGCCCTCTTGCCCATGGAGATGCTCCTCGAGCGACACAGGCGTCACTGCCGATCCTGCTGATTCCATTATGGTGTGTGATTCTGTCAAGGCGTGCTGAAGGTGGGTGTGGTGTATGAATCATGCGCAGGACGCAGAGGCTCAGTCCAAAGGCTTTAGTGCAATATATATAAAAGACAGAAGCACAATAAGCCCGAAGGCGAATACACGGCGCACACAGGCGACAAAACAAACGGCGCACAAACATGTGCAAAATAACCTCTCCAAAACACTGGAGGGAAAATGTAGCTCCAAACACGAAACAGAAGCGCAATCACACACAACGACAAGCACACACAACGAGAACTAAATAGGACACTAACGAGGACTAACAAGACACAGGTGTACAACATCCAGACAAAACCAAACGAACATGAAACATAGATCGGTGGCAGCTAGTACTCCGGGGACGACGACCGCCGAAGCCTGCCCGAACCAGGAGGAGGAGCAGCCTCGGCCGAAACCGTGACACATATTCAGTTCATATACATATTATTAATATTTAATTAAATGATTGAAATTATTACCCCATCCTGAGTAGCCTTTTCCAGCAGGCTATTGGGAAACACAAGTACTTCTTACCTAGTCTGTTAATTTGAACTAAGCAAGCTGCTAAATCATTCAGTTTACATCTTGCCTACATCTTGTTTAGGCCACTGTAGACTATCTGAAATTAGATAGGCTATCTGAAATGAGATATAGGCCTATCAAGGGCTATAGGATACCTGCCTTTATCAAAATCACAATAAGGCATCCCGTGGGTTTGTGGTACATGTGGTATATGGCCAATATACCACGGCTAACGGCTGTATCAAGGCACTCCGCATTGAATCCTGTTTAAGAACAGCCCTTAGCCATGGTATATTGGCCATATATACCATGCCCCCTTGTGCCTTATTGTTTAATCATAGCAGTCAAATGAGTTAAATCGACATCCATTGATGGAAAATGATCTGGCCAGTTTAATAAGAGCAAATAATATTTTATCTTGCCACCTATTCAAATTCCTTTATTACATCATGTCATAGCTTGCAATAATTATTATTTTGAGGAAACCTGAATTTAGTTACAAGTTACTATGATATTATTTCTTAATTGGCTTGATAACGTAATGGAAAAAGGGTTTATTTTATAAATATGGCAATTACTCTCTTACTGCGAAAAACACTAGTTTTCAGGCCTTTTGGGCGGGTTTTGAGTGGTCATTGGGCCAGAAATGTTACCTTGACCTGGCAACTCTGCTGGCTAGCTATAGAAGTTAGCTACTGGCATCAGTTGTTGTTGTGTTATTATCATATTTGGCCTATTCCACCATTTGTAGACTGCATACTGGCATTTGAATATAGCACGGGAAAAGGGAAACCGGACACACTCTGGACACGGTAGACATATTTAAATGTACACTACCAGTCAAAAGTTTGGACACACCTACTCATTCAAGGGTTTTTCTTAATTTTTACTATTTTTTACATTGTAGAATAATAGTGAAGACATCAAAACTATGAAATAACACATATGGAATAATGTAGTAACCAAAAAAGTGTTAATCAAATCAAAATATATTTTATATTTGAGATTCTTCAAATAGCCACCCTTTGCCTTGATGACAGCTTTGCACACTCTTGGCATTCTCTCAACCAGCTTCATGAAGTAGTCACCTGGAATGTGTTTCAATTAACAGGTGTGGCTTCTTAAAAGTTAATTTGTGGAATTTCTTTCCTTCTTAATGCGTTTGAGCCAATCAGTTGCATTGTGACAAGGTAGGGGGGGTTATACAGAAGATAGCCCTATTTGGTAAAAGACCAAGTCCATATTATGGCAAGAACAGCTGAAATAAGCAAAGAGAAATGACAGTCCATCATTACTTTAAGACATGAAGGTCAGTCAATCCGGAACATTTCAAGAACTTTTAAAGTTTCTTCAAGTGCAGTCGCAAAAACCATCAAGCGCTATGACGAAACTGGCTCTCATGAGGACCGCCACAGGAATGGAAGACCCAGAGTTACCTCTGCTGCAGAGGATAAGTTCATTAGAGTTACCAGCCTCAGAAATTGCAGCCCAAATAAATGCCACAGACACATCTCAACATCAACTGTTCAGAGGTGACTGTGTGAATCAGGCCTTCATGGTCGAATTGCTGCAAAGAAACCACTACTAAAGGACACCAATAAGAAGAAGAGACCTGCTTGGGCCAAGAAACACGAGCAATAGACATAAGACCGGTGGAAATGTGTCCTTTGGTCTGGAGTCCAAATTGGAGATTTCTGGTTCCAACCGCCGTGTCTTTGTGAGATGCGGTGTGGGTGAATGTATGATCTCCACATGTGTAGTTCCCACCGTAAAGCATGGAGGAGGAGGTGTTATGGCGTGTGGGTGCTTTGCTGGTGACACTGTCAGTGATTTATTTAGAATTCAAGGCACACTTAACCAGCATGGCTACCACAGAATTCTGCAGTGATACGCCGTCCCATCTGGTTTGGCCTTAGTGGAACTATCATTTGTTTTTCAACAGGACAATGACCCAACACACCTCCAGGCTGTGTAAGGGCTATTTTACCAAGAAGGAGAGTGATGGAGTGCTGCATCAGATGACCTGGCCCACTTTTTTGGTTACTACATGACCAAAATGTAGAAAATAGTAAAAATAAAGAAAAACCCTTGAATGAGTTGGTGTGTCCAAACTTTTGACTGGTACTGTAGGTGTAGATGCATGACATGATCGGAATTCCATGATCAGAACTCTATGATCAGAATACTAAAGCTGCATGAACTGTCAAGTCTAGACACGTCCTAATTAACCCCGTGCTGCGCTGGGCTGAGCTGGGCTGGAGGCAGAAGGGGCAGGCCATGGTTTTTAATATGATTCCGATGGTTATGTAAACAGTGACGCCTCTCCGCTCCCTCCAGTCCAAACACGCACACACGCACACACACACACACACACAGAGTCCAAACTCCCAGGAATACCGACTGCTATCTGTCCATCTGCTGCAGGGACAAGAGGAGGTGTCAGATAACTTTATTTTATGAAACACACCAGGACAGCAGAATGGACAGAATTTGAGGGAGAAGAAGAATGACTGTGTCTGTGTACAGTTGAAGTCGGAAGTTTACATACACCTTAGCCAAATACATTTAAACAGTTTTTCACAATTCCTGACATTTAATCCTAGTAAAAATTCCCTGTCTTAGGTCAGTTAGGATCACCACTTTATTTTAAGAATGTGAAATTTCAGAATAATAGCAGAGAGAATGATTTATTTCAACTTTTATTTCTTTCATCACATTCCCAGTGGGTCAGAAGTTTACATACACTCAATTAGTATTTGGTAGCATTGCTTTTAAATTGTTTAACTTGGGTCAAACGTTTCGGGTAGCCTTCTACAAGCTTCCCACAATAAGTTGGGTGAATTTTGGCCCATTCCTCCTGACAGAACTGGTGTAACTGAGTCAGGTTTGTAGGCCTCCTTGCTCGCACTTGCTTTTTCAGTTCTGCCCACACATTTTCTATAGGATTGAGGTCAGGGCTTTGTGATGGCCACTCCAATACCTTGGCTTTGTTGTCCTTAAGCCATTTTGCCACAACTTTGGAGGTATAATTGGGGTCATTGTCCATTTGGAAGACTCATTTGCGAGCAAGCTTTAACTTCCTGACTGATGTCTTGAGATGTTGCTTCAATATATCCACATAATTTCCCTTCCTCATGATGACATGTATTTTGTGTAGTGCACCAGTCCCTCCTGCAGCAAAGCAACCCCACAGCATGATGCTGCCACCCCTGTGCTTCACGGTTGGGATGGTGTTCTTCGGCTTGTAAGCACCCCCTTTTTCCTCCAAACATAACGATGGTCATTACGGCCAAACAGTTCTATTTCTGTTTCATCAGACCAGAGGACATTTCTCCAAAAAGTACGATCTTTGTCCCCATCTGCAGTTGCAAACCGTAGTCTGGCTTTTTAATGGCGGTTTTGGAGCAGTGGCTTCTTCCTTGCTGAGCGGCCTTTCAGGTTATGTTGATATAGGACTCGTTTTACTGTGGATATAGATACTTTTGTACCTGTTTCCTCCAGCATCTTCACAAGGTCCTTTGCTGTTGTTCTGGGATTGATTTGCACTTTTCGCACCAAAGTACGTTCATCTCTAGGAGACAGAACGCGTCTCCTTCCTGAGCGGTATGACGGATGCGTGGTCCCATGGTGTTTATACTTGCATACTATTGTTTGTACAGATGAACGTGGTACCTTCAGGTGTTTGGAAATTGCTCCCAAGAATGAACCAGACTTGTTGAGGTCTACAATATTTTTTCTGAGGTCTTGGTTGATTTCTTTTGATTTTCCCATGATGTCAAGCAAAGAGGCACTGAGTTTGAAGGTAGGCCTTGAAATACATCCACAGGTACACCTCCAATTGACTCAAATGATGTCAATTAGCCTATCAGAAGCTTCTAAAGCCATGACATCATTTTCTGCAATTTTCCATGCTGTTTAAAGGCACATTCAACTTAGTGTATGTAAACTTCTGACCCACTGGAATTGTGATACAGTGAATTATAAGTGAAATAATCTGTATGTAAACAATTGTTGGAAAAATGACTTGTGTCATGCACAAAGTAGATGTCCTAACCGACTTGCCAAAACTATAGTTTGTTAACAAAACATTTGTGGAGTGGCTGAAAAACGAGTTTTAATGACTCCAACCTAAGTGTATGTAAACTTCCGACTTCAACTGTATATATGTGTGTGTGTGTGTGTATGTGTGTGTGTGTGTGTGTACAGTATGTGTGTGTGCATGCATGTATGTACACTACTGTTAAAACATTTGGGGTCACTTAGAAATGTCCTTGTTTTCGAAAGAAAATAAAAAAAATTGTCCATTAAAATAACATCAATCGTCAACAATGAAGAGGCGACTCCGGGATGCTGACCTTCTAGGCAGAGTTGCAAAGAAAAAGCCATATCTCAGACTGCCCATCTTAATCTTTTCTTTTTATTGGCCAGTCTGAGATATGGCTTTTTCTTTGCAACTCTGCCTAGAAGGTCAGCATCCCGGAGTCGCTGCTTCACTGTTGACATTGAGACTGGTGTTTTGCTGGTACTATTTAATGATGCTGCCAGTTGAGGACCTGTGAGGCGCCTGTTTCTCAAACTAGACACTCTAATGTACTTGTCCTCTTGCTCAGTTGTGCACCGGGGCCTCCCACTCCTCTTTCTATTCTTGTTAGAGACAGTTTCAAATCAAATCAAATTTTATTGGTCACATGCGCCGAATACAACAGGTGCAGACATTACAGTGAAATGCTTTGCGCTGTTCTGTGAAGGGAGTAGTACACAGCGTTGTACGAGATCTTCAGTTTCTTGGCAATTTCTCGCATTGAATAGCCTCAGAACAAGAATAGACTGACGAGTTTCAGAAGAAAGTTATTTGTTTCTGGCCATTTTGAGCCTGTAATCAAACCCACAATTGCTGATGCTCCAGATATTCAACTAGTCTCAAGGCCCATTTTATTGCTTCTTTAATCAGCACAACAGTTTTCAGCTGTGCTAACATAATTGCAAAAGGGTTTTCTAATGATCAATTAGCCTTTTAAAATGATAAACTTGGATTAGCAAATTGCCATTGGAACACAGGACTGATGGTTGCTGATAATGGGCCTCTGTACGCCTATGTAGATATTCCATTAAAAATCAGCAATTTCCAGCTACAATAGCCATTTACAACATTAACAATGTCTACACTGTATTTCTGATCAATTTGAAAATTGCTTTTCTTTCGACAACAAGGAAATTTCTAAGTGACCCCAAACTTTTGAACACTAGTGTATGTATAAGGTTAAGATAGATTGTTGTGTATAATGACATGGAGCATTTCCTGCTATGGCCACTTAGATCTGTGGAACCACAAGTATAGTGTGCACGTGTTATCAGAACATCACACTCAAGGCCCATTATTACTGGAATCAGTCACATGACTAGACAGTAGTTTCCTGCCACTTAGTCAATGTGTCAGCCATTTGAAGACCACTCTTATCTTTGTGTTATACCACTCCAAGACATTCCATAGAGGTTTGATTGAATGGAAGTGTACAGTAGTAACCCTGCTTACCAGGGCCTGTGTCTAGTGGGTCAGTCCTAGTGTCACAGTCAGTTGTCCTGAGTGTGTGTCATCCAGCACAGCCCTGGTAAGCTGAAGGTGATGGGACACAATTAAAATGAATACTTTTAGAGATTCATAAAATTAGGAGGTCTGGGTTATTAAGTTGAAGAGGTTGAGGAAGTCAATGAATGTTTATTTTACAGTTGTTCATTTTTCAGATATAAAAGAGACACACACAGAGACACACACATACGACAACAAAGCAATTATCAGTCGTCCTTGTGCTGTGTGGAATACAGTTGCTGCCAAGGGCAAAACAATGTTCTGTTTTGCAATTACAATCGCACAAACCGGTAGCAGAAATGACACAACAGTAGGGTACTATCCATGCAGTTGTTACTGGTTCTGCTAACACATTCTCACAGCTATCTAGCCACGATTGTTTTAAATACTGGACAGTATAACTGGTCATGAGCTTTGAATATGCGACCCAAGCATTGGATTTACCCAATCACTCTGCACCTTAAAGGGATTCTCCGGTACTTTTGTATACTTTTTAGCCACTAGTTCTGAAAGTAGCGCCCTTCACCCAAAAGTGGTCCCCGAAAATTGCGTACAACATCACATATGTGAAGCTGCCATTCAAATGGCGAGGGGCTGAATCTCATTGTCTGGAACATGAATTGCTAGGGGGCTGTCCCTCGTGGAGGCACAGCTGGAAGCACAGCTTCCAGAAAACAGACGGAAATTCATACAGAAATTATTACATTTGAGCTCTCTTTCTAGAAACAGAGATAATGACTGTGCAAACTGTTCAAATAACCATATCCTTATTTCTTCTATGTATTCATTCATGCAAATAATTTACATGGAAACCTTTTTCATGGGAAAAACTGAAGAGAGGGCGGTCCTGCTCATTCTGTAGAAGTGTTATTTAATGCAAAACAGAATAAACGGCTATTCAATACATATTTACACTGGTGATTAAACAAGCATATTGAAGGGGTAGGCTCATGGCTATATCATAATCTCCAACAAATTGTCATTTTTGGCTCTCAAAGTTGTCACGACTTCCGCCGAGGCTGCCTCCCCTCCTTGTTCGGGCAGGTTTCGGCGTTCGGCGTCACCGGCTTACTAGCTACTGCCGATCCATTTATCATCACTCCATTTGTCTTGTCTTCAATCACACACACCTGGTCCTTATTCCCTCATTAGTCATTGTATAAGTGTTCCCTCTGCTTCCTTGTCTATGTGGGTGATTGTTTATTGTGGAGGTTAGTGAAGCTCGGTGGAGCTCGTGTATTTTGTATAGAAGGGAGTATTTTCCTGTGTGCCTTGTATTTTCCAGTGCGCCTGTTTTGTGCCCTGGAGTATGTTTGAAGCATTTCTGCGTGAACCTGTATTTTGCGGATTAAAGCCTGTTATTCTGTAATTTACCCTCCTGTGCCTGACTCCTTCAACACCATCTCATCACAAAAGTATAGGCTAACCATTCTGAATCTTACTTTTTCACAGTAACAGTAATAACAATGGTCAGTGGTCTTTTTTGTATTTTGTTTAAAATGTGGAGGGCCTCCTATTTGCTTTCCTTTTGTAAATGTTTTTCTCATTGAATATTTTTGCACCTTGCAGCCTCAGGGTACAGTTAAGAAGAGATGCACCTGCTATTCTCCTCTTGTCTTGCCTTTTTATATAATTTGACTGTCACGCCCTGACCTTGAGAGCCCTGATTTCTCTAGTTGGTTTGGTCAGGGTGTGAATTCTAGATTTTCTATTTCTATGATGGCCGGGTGTGGTTCCCAATCAGAGGCAGCTGTCGATCGTTGTCTCTGATTGGGGATCATACTTAGGCAGCCATTTTGCCTACCTTAGTTGTGGGATCTTGTTTCTGTTTTGGCTTGTGTTTGTGTAGCCTGTTGAACTTCATGTTTGTTTGTATTTTGTTGTTTTGATTCTGTATTCAGTTAATAAAGGAATATGTACGCATACCACGCTGCACCTTGGTCTGATCCGTCTATCAACGAGCGTGACATTGACTGATATAGACACAATATAAGGTGAATTCTGAATAAGTGGGATACTTTTTGCATTTCTGTCTTCTGTAACCTCTTTTGACATCTATCCAACATATTAGCCCAACACTTGATACATTTCTAAAATCCTCAAGATGTTTCCTAGTCACACAAAATAAGCAAATGTTGATATCATATTCACAGGAGGCTTGACACACACATTGGTGTACACTCAGTCAAAACCATTTTCCATCAATGGATGTCGATTTAACTCATTTGGTAGACAGCAGGTTAGATAAACTGGGACACCATTATTATAGTCCTAATTGTACCCCAATGACAATACAATTACATTTTGTGTGATTAGGAAGCATCTGAGGATTTCAGAAATGTATCATGTGTTGGGCTAATATGTTGGACACATGTCCTGAAGAGGTTACAAAAGACAGAAATGCAAAAAGTGTCCCACTTTTTCTGAATTCAATTAAATAAGAAAGCCCCCAGAACAATGACTGATGGACAGACAGACAGCATGACGGACCGAAACCTCAGAGATGCCGAATTAACAGCGTTGTAGTTTTTATTTTTGTATTGATATTGTACTACAAGAACCAGAGCTCTGCCTAACCTAAGTACAGGGGGTCCCTAATGTAAACTGGATCTCTTTCATCCATTGGAATAGCCTATAAAACTGTCCCACTTTAGCTACTTCATGCTGTCCTACTATAGCTAGCTATGGTTGGTAAAGCAGGACAACAACAAAAATGACTGAATTACAAAATGGAAACAACTTTTTTATGTATTTTGATGCACCAGTACATAGTATGCATATTCACATCAGAATTTGGCACTGTGCATTATTTATGACCGTTTTATAACCTTAACATCAAAACTATGTCACTGATTTTACGGTGTGCTTCGTGGGGTTAGCTTCCTGTTTGAAGCTTGCTCTGCCACCGTCTATGATGTCACACCAATGAAGTGATGTGATTTTGATCATGTGGGTTCTCTGCAATGGCTTAGTAACAATAGTTTAGGTTTTCTCTTGTCAGACCAAGAAATAAACAGGTCAGGATTAAGCTGTTTTATTGTCACACACCAGATAGGTTCAGTGAAATGTGTTGTTTTACAGGGTCAGCCATAGTAGTACAGCGCCCCTTGAGCAAATGATGGTTAAGTGACTTGCTCAAGGGCACATCAGCAGATTTTCACATAGTTGGCTCAGGTATCTGAACCAGCAACCTTTCGGTTACAGGCACAATGCTCTAAACGCTAGACTACCTGCCGCCCTAAACTTGCTGTTTGGGGTTTTAGGCTGGGTTTCTGTATAAGGATTTTGTGACATCTGCTGATGTAAAAAGGGCTTTATAAATACATTTGATTTGATGATTTGATTTGATCTAAGGTCTCATTGAGAGGATCATTTAGAGAGGGCTCTGCTTAGGCTACTCAAATATCAACAAGTACATCAACATGACTCTGGATTATTACAAAAACACTGATGTCTCAAAAAAAGACATGTTGGATAGATGTCCCTACTGTTAGTGGGATGAGCACACACACACACACACACACGCCAAATTGTAGTGTAACATAATATTCCCTTACTAAATTCTAGTGTAACATAATATTCCCTACGCAGCTATGCTATATTGTGAAAAAAGCCCTCGTGTGTTTATTGGCAGCCCTATCTAGAGACCGTTGCTACTGTGGCTAGGCTACATCAGTTTGCACAACCTGCCATTAATCTGAGCGGCACACACACACACACACACACACACACACACACACACACGCACGTACACTAGACGCATGCACGCGCACACGCACACACATCCCGAGGGTGGTTCCTTATTGGAACGAATTTGACCATTCTCCACTGGATGGCGAGTGGTTCAAGAGGAGCGGGCTATTGGAAGTGAAGGGAAGGATAAGGACAAGAGGGGAAGAGAGAGAGAGTTTGAGAGGGAGGGAGATACAGCAGCTGTAAACAGGAGATAAAATCCCAGCCCAGCCTCTGCAAGCATCATTTTTCACGTCGGATTTAATCCGTTCTCGTCGCAACCAATTTACGTAAGAACATTTTCATATTTCTGTCTTTTTGGCTGCAAGTGGGACTTTGGCAATGTTTTGCTGAGTACCACTTTTGTATGATTCGTTGATCTGGGTGTCTAGTACAGTATTGGAGAGAGAAAAACGTTCGCTTGTTTTCATATTGGTGGTTGAAACCCGTGAGAATATTAAACTCCCAGAGAGGTCATTCTGGAAACTAGATTGCAGAAACAGCGGCAAATCTTGTGGGTTATTTTCGAAAGGGACGGTCTCGTTCTTGGTTTGATGTAAAATAACAGTATAGCTCGTGTACAAGCACGCACAACACGTGCATGGATGTCATATCCATCCATTGCTTTCGTTTTTGTGAAATGGAACGTTGCAGAAACGGTATATAGGCTAATCAAAGACATGTAACCCCATTCATATGTGGTATAATGTTAGCCAGCTGGTAGCGTCAAAAACTTGACAAATGGAGGGGAACATCGACATTTTCTTCTCCAAGGTAGTGGCTTGCTAGCTGCTAGCTAACAGCACAGACAGTCAGTGGCAGGGATACCCAGCTTGCTTGCCCATAAAAGTAGTCAGACTGGCATGCTTGCATGAGAGATGCACCACTTGCTAGGCTAGCTTTTAGGTAAACCACTACATTATCTGGGTTTAAACACATGGCAGCTACTAGCTAGATAATAAACATACGAGTTATTGAACAATAGCTTGCTCTATTTTTACATGATGCTGTAGAGATATAGATCACAATTCATGCTAACAATGTCTGCTTGTCAGACAACTAGCTTGCTGACGTTAGCCAATATTCTGATGTTTGGGGCTGTGTGTGCGCAGTGTGAACTCTTTTGCCATGCATGTTCAGCTTCTTCCATCACAACATAATGCAAGAGAATCAAGAAATAACTATCAGCCAATTGCTACTCTTGTCGAGCTATACTGATTTCTGTCAGTATCAGACAGCTGTTTGAGATGCATTAGTAGTCCATTTTCTGTTTTGATAGTATTGAGAAAGACATTTGGATTTGTACAAAGTGTTTTTTTGCAAATATATAACAGTCGAAATGTATGTTGATGGTAAGGGATAAAAAGTGTACACAGGATACCATTTTTTGGCTCAGTGGAGTTGTAGACACACACCTGGCACCTGTTCCCGTGCACGCACTGAGCCAATGTCCTGTGTGTGAGCGTGCGGTCATTGACAGGGAGCCGGACGTGTGTGTGAGCCACTTTTACAATCTCTGTTTGAAGTGGCATTTAGCTGATTCCGATTACTGGGGGGGAATAGAGACACGTTTGCCACGACTCGGTCGATATACAATAAAGTGGCTGCTTTCTTAGCTTCGACCCAGATATTAACCCTGGAAGCGAATGGCCGAATTGACCTTGCATGGAAAATACAGTATGTTGCTGTTGGTCACTAGAACGAATTAAACACGTCAAAAAATGTCAGATGGATGAGAAAGAAAAAACATTCCATCTGCTTATGTGTTGCATGCTTTTCATCAGACACATAGGATCTCAGGAGTCTATAATAACTAAAGAAAACACTTGTTTACCACAATAAAAACAGTACTCTATAACAATGGTGATATAGTAATAGCTACTTAATTTTTTTTAATTTTGATTCCTAACTCTAATGAAGTGTCTGTCTGTGTGCTTGTGCCATTGACCTTTCAGTAGCTTCTGTCACTGCATGTTTGCTGTGTGTAGGAAGAGAACCCTACCCAGGTTTATAGTATTGACAGAGGCAGAAGCTATTCGATGGCGATTAGAGAGACAAACATTGCCCTGCCTACCTCCTTCCACAAAAAACATTAGTGACCTTGGGACTATAAGGTTCTATGACATTTGGTTAAAAAATAGTTATTCACATAGAGTTGCTCTTTAGGTGATCCTTTACGCCTGCCTTTACATGTGAGATATTGTAAAAATACAATTAAAATAAAATAATAAAAATCTGAAAGTTCTATCTGCCCAAACAGCTTTTGGCTTGGTGCTATAAGGTTATATCTGTAATCCAATCTCAATGCTGGGTTGTCAATCAAAAATAATTGTATGTAAGGTGATATACTTATTTAGTCATGAAAGAGGAAGACATCACAAAACGGTTCTGAGATCTGGGACTTGAAATATACTAATTATGTCAAAACTATACACTGAGTGCTCTTTCCATGACAGACTGACCAGGTGAATCCAGGTGAAAGCTATGATCCCTTATTGATGTCACTTGTTAAATACACTTCAATGAGTGTAGGTGAAGGGGAGGAGACAGGTTAAAGAAGGATTTTTACGCCTTGAGACATGGATTGTGTATGTGTGCCATTCGGAGGGTGAATGGGCAAAACAAAATATTTAAGTGCCTTTGAACGGGGTACACATACACAATCCATGTAGGTGCTAGGCGTACCGGTTTAATTGTGTCAAGAACTGCAATGCTGCTGGGTTTTTCACACTCAACAGTTTCCTGTGTGTATCAAGAATTGTCCACCTCCCAAAGGACATCCAGCCAACTTGACACAACTGTGGGAAGCATTGGAGTCAACATGGGCCAGCATCCCTGTGGAACGCTTTCGACACCTTGTAGAGTCCATTCCCTGACGAATTGAGGTTGTTCTGAGGGCAAAAGATGGTGCAACTCAATATTAGGAAGGTGTTTCTAATGTTTTGTACACCTAGTGTTCATTTTGCAGATATAACCTTATAGTTCCAAGTCCTTGATTATTGATGTAATAGGTTCTGGTCCTCATTTTAAATTACTTATGTTTTTTTCCACCCCTTTTTAGAAGAATGGCCGTAACGTAAGCTCTATGGTAAGAACAAATAAATACAGGTGCCTTAGCGCATGTTTAAGGCTCTTAGGAGAGGCATTGCTATTTTTGTCTTGTTCTATATCAATATGAAAACCTCCATGGAAGGGGTATTTCTCTTAAAATTACGAACTTACCACATTTTGTTGATAACTAGCAAGTAGTTTACTGACTTTGGGTGTCAGAGATCAGAAAAATATATCAGGTTACTCATCCAGAGCTAAGCTTCAGCAATGTTGCTAGTTATCCATAGGATATAGTGTATTTGTCATTTTAGGGAACTATCACTTTAACAAATGTGTGATGAACATGACTTAATATATTTGATGACGTGATTAGAAAGAAGGAAGGATATTCTCTTTATTTAATCATTAAATATCTGTACTTTTCTATTGAAATTGAAATCATTTTAACATTCGGTGCCAGATAGAACCTTATGGCTTAACCCAGATTGACATTTCAGAGCATTAAGGTTCTATCTGCGATTGCACCCCCCCTAAAAAATTGATTTACAAATGTCTTAGGATTTTAATACTCTGCATTTTAGGCATCTTTAAGGTGAGGACTACAAAACAGGTCTGATATCTGGGATGTGAAAACGTTAATGCTCAATATCTCAGAACAATGCTTTGCTCAGATATAACCTTGTAGTCCCAAGGTCTCGAATGACCTTACCTGCATGGTTTAGATGCCACCGTAGCCTAAAGCTGATTCTGATGAAGAGAGTTGGGGGCTGTGTTTTTTCGGGTCAGAGGGTTTGGTCATTGTTATGAGGGGAAAGCCGATACTGATTCAGGGTGTTTGTTCGTTGGCCAAGGCTCCGATTATGGTGCTTGTGTAAAATCTGTCCGCTCCATATTGTACAGGTTGTTTGGAAAGGTGATATATTTGGCTTACACAATGCAGTGATTTTGTGATGAATATTGTTAATGGGATGGCTGATGCTTCATTGTGAATCAGGTTGCTGTGTGTGTTTCTCAACTTCAGGGCTATTGAGTCCCTGAAAAGGGACACCGGTTTAGGCAGCTAAAAAGTGCTTGTTTTAATCTCAAATCTCCAAGGACAAATGTTAGTTGTCTAACAGCAGCGGGATGACAGTAGCTTGCTGCTGGTTCTGGCTCAGAAAGATAGAAAAAACGCTGAACCAAGGATAGTGATGTGAAAAAAGCACCAGAATCCAAAACACAAAATAAACCAAATGCAATGCCATGATAAAGTATCATGTTTAGGTGTGCTGTAAAACTGGAAATAAAGATTGGAGTGGACCCCAAAACAGGCTCAGGCAGTTCCTTAGCTGATCACATGCATGAAATGACATTTAGCCAGACAGGCAAAACAAACAGATAGGATTGCTATGAGTCACACCGTTTACCCTACTGCCTACAAAACTAGAAGGATACTTCTGTGTGGCTCTGCATCTAGTGGTAGAGGACACACACACACACACACTTAAAATAGTCAAATATTTATTGCATACTTGTCTTCAGTATTGCATATTTGTTAATCAGTAAATCAATGATGTTGTTAAGTGTTATAATGTAGACGTTGGCTGGTATTCAGGCCTGATGCATGATGCTATTTAGAGGATGGAGTCCCCTAGCTCTGCTGTACTGGTCTGGCTGTGGAGATTTCTATCAGAAAACACACACACACAGGCCAATGATTGTTGTGTTTGGAGATGCTGGCAGTGGTACCATGGTCATGACTGCGTCAGTGGTGGTTGTGTTTGTCTGTGTTTGGATCTTCCCATGTGGAGTTTTGATACCGGTGAGGTAACCAACATCATATTGAAGCAAATTCCGGGGGTAAACCAAGTGGGACTGGAACCAGCGACCTTGTATCTGTCGGTCCAACACCTATCTTGATCATCCAGTGGTGTTGCAACGGGACAGCTCCTGATCTCAGTTGGCCTGTGGTTGTGGTTGTTTAACACCAGGGTCAGTGAAACAGTAGGGTGGAATATGTATACAGGAAGCATTGTGCTGATTGCAGAATGGAGACAATGAAATCAGCTGCTGTCTAACACACCTACATAGTCTGTCCCTCTCTCTTTTCACACACACACACACACAGGCCTCACCGTAGTCACGCTGTCCTAACCACACCACCCAGCATCCTCTCAACGATTCATCTGAGGAGAGGCATGCTGAAACCTTAGCGTGTCTTTTCTCAGCCCAGTCTGCTGTAGATCAGCCATCTGACTCCATATTACCATCCTTTGTTTTGACTGAGGAATCATGTTTTCCTCCTGTCCGGTCCTCTCTTCCTTTTCTCACACAACAGCCATGATCCATCTATCAGGGAGATTAACATATAAGGTCTGGGAAAGACAGGGTAGCCTAGCGCACACACACTGAAAATCAGTTGAAAATAACAGACAGATCCAATTATCTAATGAAGAATAGTTCCATTGTTTGTTTGTTTGAACACATTATGATTCATAGCATTCAGCTTTATTGTTATAGCTAAACAAAACAAGACTCTCTTCCCAAGCCTTCATTGTGGATATTGTAATTTATTGGGGTGTTTTCCTTGGCTGGGGAGAGGGGCTGCGGAGGTGAGTGTGTGTCAGTCTGTCTGTCTGTCTGTCTCCAGTCCATCTGTGAGGTTCATGTCCATAGGTTTAAGGATTTTCTGGATTTAAGGGGAGGATCCTAATGTCCATAGGTTTAAGGATTTTCTGGATTTAAGGGGAGGATCCTAATGTCCATAGGTTTAAGGATTTTCTGGATTTAAGGGGAGGATCCTAATGTCCATAGGTTTAAGGATTTTCTGGATTTAAGGGGAGGATCCTAATGTCCATAGGTTTAAGGATTTTCTGGATTTAAGGGGAGGATCCTAATGTCCATAGCTCTTTGCAGCTGCCTTGTTCTTAAAGGCCCAGTCCAGTGAAAAACTGGAGTTTCTTGTGTTGTATATAGTTTTCCACACTATGAGGTTGGAATAATACTGTGAAATCACGAAAATTATGATAATGCACTTTTAGTGCCCTTTTAGACCACCCGAAACCAGGCGTTAAATTAGTTGATAGACCAATAAGAAAGAGTTCCAAACCTCTCTGCCAATAACAGCTAGTTTTCAGTTTTCCCCTCCCCACTCAGACCACTCCCAGACAGTCCTAGCTAAATTATTGCTTGAGAAATTACTCTTTGCTAAGAAGCATTTTTTGGAAGGACTGTGATTGAAAACAATCACAGTAAGGAACTTAATTGATACCTAGAAATGATTTGATATTGAGATAAAAATGGCTGCATTGGGCCTTTAAATGTTCCCTTCTCTGTCCTCACAGGCCAAGATATGAGTTTCACCCACTGAAGTTACTTCATGCTGAACTGGTAAGTTGGAGAGTTATATTAGACCTAATATCTATTGGTGTTAACAGTGAAACCGATGGTTGCTGTTTGTACTCTTAGTCATTGTGGTTGTCTTTCTAGAACTCCCTCGGCTGTTACATATTAAACACACATCATGTTAGATGACGTTTCTCTGTGCATTGGAAATCCAGTTTATTGGTTGATAAACATGTTTGTGAACTACAGCCTGCCCTTAAAGACAGTGATACACATCCTATGTAATCTATACATGTAGGAGCAGGTGATCTTCTCTGTACTGTTGAATGTGGGAGGAGTGGAAACAGAATATGGGTAGACAACATTATACAGTAGCTGTTGTGTGTAAATACCATCGCCAGCTTCCCACTTTTTAAAAGGGAAATGTAAATGTTTTGTATTTATAGGAAATTGATATCAGGTTGTGTCCCTATTTTAAACTGTGAGTTGACAGTGAATAAATGACTATCTAAGCTCACTGCAGGCTTCTCAAATCAAATTGAAAATCAAACATTTTTCGTCACATGCTTTGTAAACAACAGGTGAAATGTATATTTATAGGCCCTTCCCAACAATGCAGAGAGAAAGAAAATAGAGAAATAATAGAAAAGTAAATCACTTAATAATAAAAGTACTAATAAATACACAATGAGTAACAATAACTTGGCTTGTGCTGGGGTACGAGGTAATTGGGGTAGATATGTACATACACTATATATACAAAAGTATGTGGACACCCCTTCAAATTAGTGGATTCGGCTATTTCAGCCACACCCGTTGCTGACAGGTGCATAAAATCGAGCACACCGCCATGCAATCTCCATAGACAAACATTGGCAGTAGAATGGCCTTACTGAAGAGCTCAGTGACTTTCAACGTGGCACCGTCATAGGATGCCACCTTTCCAACAAGTCAGTTCGTCAAATCTCTGCCCTGCTAGAGCTGCCCCGGTCAACTGTAAGTGCTGTTATTGTGAATTGGAAACGTCTAGGATTAACAATGGCTCAGCCACGAAGTGGTAGGCCACACAAGCTCACAGAACGGGACCGCCGAGTGCTGAAGTGCGTAGCACGTAAAAATCGTCTGTCCTCGTTTGCAACACTCATTACCGAGTTCCAAACTGCCTCTGGAAGCAGCATCAGCACAATAACTGTTAGTCGGGAGCTTCATGAAATGGGCTTTTTCAGCATGACAATGCCCCCGTGCACAAAGCGAGGCCCATACAGAAATGGTTTGTCGAGTTCGGTGTGGAAGAACTTGACAGGCCTGCACAGAGCCCTGCCCTCAACCCTATCGAACACTTTTGAGATGAATTGGAACGCCGACTGTGAGCCAGGCCTAATCGCCCAACATCAGTGCCCGACCTCACTAATGCTCTTGTGGCTGAATGGAAGCAAGTCCCCGCAGCAATGTTCCAACATCTAGTGGAAAGCCTTCCCAGAAGAGTGGAGGCTGTTATTGCAGCAAAGGGGGGACCAACTCTATATTAATGCCCATGATGAAAAATGTATGCACTCACTTAACTGTAAGTCGCTCTGGATAAGAGTGTCTGCTAAATTACTAAAATGTAAAAATGATTTTGGAATGAGATGTTTGACGAGCAGGTGTCCACATACTTTTGGTCATGTAGTGTATAACTAGGAATAAAGTGACATAATAAACATTAGCAGCAGCGTGATGAGTGAAAAAAGTGAGTGCAAAATGGGTCAATGCAGATAGTCTCGGTAGGTATTTAGTTAAATATTTAACCAAATACCTACCGAGACTAACTATTTAGCAGTCTAATGGCTTGGTGATAGAAGCTGTTCAGGGTCCTGTTGGTTCCAGACTTGGTGCGTCGGTACTGCTTGCCGTGCGGTAGCAGAGAGAACAGCATATGACTTGGGTGGCTGTTCTCTTTCCTCTCCGGTAATTTTGCTATCATTGATTCATAAGATGCAGTCTCCACCATGAGTATGAGCCAATCTGTTGACTTCGGACTATCTGCGCTCTTCCAGTTACGTAGTATGAGTCTAGCCGCAGTAAGAAAACCCACTGAGGCAAGACCAAACTCTTCTTTGCTAATACCTGGTGGTAAAATAGATATATCCCCTAATAAGCACAGCTGTGGGGACTCTGGGATAGGCTGTCCCACCCAGTCTTCAAGCTTATTACGAACCTCCTTCCAGAAAGGGAGCACCATGGGACATTCCCATATAGCATGCAAAAAGGTACCTACTTTACCCTTGCATTTCCAGCATAAATTATTTTGCAATAAACCCATTTTATGTAATCTAACTGGGGTGCAGTAGTATCTATGAACAATCTTATAATGTGTAAATGTCCCCCTTGTATCCCTGGTACACCACCCTACATTGGAAACAATATTTTTCCGTACATCCTCCTCAATTGTCACAATTAAGATCCCTCTGCCAAATCAACCTTAAATTCGCACAATTTCCATATTGTGCATATGAGACTCTTATATAAAACACTGAAGCGGAGTGTGATATTCCTGGTAACATGAAATATTGTTCTAACAAGTTTTCATCTCTCTGGCGGTTAATACTCAAAAGAGACCCCATGCAGCTCCTTAGTTGTAAGTATTTCCAGAAATCTCCCTTATCTGGCAAATAAAATGTATCTTTCAGGTCCTGATAGGACATAAGCACTCCTCTCTCATATAGATCCCCTAGTGCATGCAGGCCTTGTCTAAGCCATACCTCCCAGATAAATTAATGTTTTACTATAACTGATGGGTTGTGCCATATGGAATAATATTTTTGTTTATTCTGGGAAATTCCAAGCATTTTATGAATCTTAACCCATACCTCTTTGGAATGTTGTAGGATTGGGTTAGCGTCTTCAGTTGGCTGCCTCTGAATATTGTTTTGTGATAAGGCCTCAATAGGCTTTAAAGAGGCTGTGATAGACCTCTCAATCTGAGTCCATCCCAAATGGGAATCATAATTGCCCCAGTGTTTTGCCAATTTGGCTACTTCAAATGATATGTTGTATAATTCTACATTGGGTAATGCTAGTCCTCCTCTATCCCTTGGAGCATATAACTTGTTCACATTTATTCTGGGTTTTTTCCCATCCCAAAGATAATCCTTAATCATTTGATTGTACTGCTTAAATAGTAAGGGAGAAATGGTCACAGGGAGCATCATCGACACATAATTAAACTGTGGTGCCACAACCATATTAACAGTATTTATTTTGCCCCATAAAGTAATATTAAGCAACCTTCATTTATCAAGATTATTCTTTTATTTTTCTGTAGTAGTGGCATCATATTAATTTGCATGATATTCTGTAGTTGCGCAGTCTTATACCAAGGTATTTAATCCCTGATGGCACCCATTTTCACTGTAATTAAGTAATTGCAACAGGAGGACAGAATTTGGATACAGGCGTCTGACAATTAATCTTATTTTATAATCTTAGAACATGTCAATTGTTTGATGTGGCCGGTTCCCTACTAAGTAACAATATGTATTCAGCATATGAAAACAGCTTATGCTCTCTTGCACCTCCCATCACTCCTTTGATTCCTGAATCAGCTCTGATTGCTGCTGCCAAGGGCTCCAAAACTAGAGTAAAAAGGAAAGGTGAGAGAGAACTACCCCTCGACAAATAAAAAAAGGAAGAGATCATACCATTTGTGAGGACTACTGCTCTTGGATTGGAGTATAATACCTTAACCCACTTGATAAATCCAGGGTCAAAGCCAAACTTTTCAAGGGTATATGTCAAAAAGCCCTGCATTATGCCTGTATCCAAATTCTGTCCTCCTGTTGCAATTACTTCATTACAGTTAAAATGGGTGCCATCAGGGATGAAATACCTTGGTATAAGACTATTGAATGCCTTCTCCGCATCTAGGGAAAGGGCTGGGGTGGCTGGAGACTTTGAAAATGTTTAGGGCCTTCATCTGACACTGCCTGATATAGAGGTCCTGGATGGCAGGGAACTCGGCCCCAGTGATGTACTTGGCCGTACGCACTACCCTCTGTAGCGCCTTGCGGTCAGATGCCAATCAGTTGCCATACCAAGCGGTGATACAGCCAGTCAAGATGCTCTCAATGGTGCAGCTGTATAACTTTTTGAGGATCTGAGTGCCCATGCCAAATCTTTTCAGCCTCCTGACAAGGAAAAGGCGTTGTTGTGCCCTCTTTACGACTGTGTTGGTGTGTGTGGACCATGATAGATCCTTAGTGATGTGGACACAGAGGAACTGGAAGCTCTTGACCCGCTCCACTACAGCCCTGTCGATGTGAATGGGGGCGTGCTCGGCCCTCCGTTTCCTGTAGTCCACGATCAGCTCCTTTTGTCTTGCTGAAGTTTAGGGAGAGGTTGTCCTGGCACCACCCTGCCAGGTCTCTGACCTCAAAGCATATAGGCTGTCTCATCGTCGTTGGTGATCATGCCTACCACTGTCGTGTCGTCGGCAAACTTAATGATGGTGTTGGAGTTGTGAGTGGACACGCAGTCGTGGGTGAACAGGGAGTACAGGAGGGGACTAAGCACGCACCCCTGAGGGGCCCCCGTGTTGAGGGTCAGCGTCGCGGATGTGTTGTTGCCTACCCTCAACAACCTCCCTCTGCAACTGGATCCTGAACTTCCTGACGGGCCGCCCCCAGGTGATGAGGGTAAGCAAGAACACATCCGCCACGCTGTCCCTCACTACCTGGGGGCGGCCCATCAGAAAGGTCAGGATCCAGTTGCAGAGGGAGTGTCCCAGGGTCCATAGCTTAGTGATGAGCTTGGAGGGCACTATGGTGTTGAACGCTGAGCTGTAGTCAATGAACAGCATTTTCACATAGGTGTTCCTCTTGTCCAGGTGGGAAAGGGCAGTGTGGAGTGCAATAGAGATTGCGTTATCTGTTGGGGCGGTATGCGAATTGGAGTGGGTCCAGGGGGTCTGGATGATGGCGTTGACGTGAGCCATGACCTTTCAAAGCATTTCATGGCTACAGATGTGAGTGCTATGGGGCGAAAGTCATTTAGACAGGTTACCATGGCATTCTTGGGCACAGGGACTATGGTGGTCTGCTTGAAACATGTAATCCATGATAGTTTGCAAGCCTTGCCACATCCGACGATGATCAGAGCCGATGTAGTAGGATTTGATCTTAGTCCTGTATTGACGCTTTGCCTGTTTGATGGTTCGTCGGAAGGCATAGTGGGATTTCTTATAAGCGTCTGGATTAGTATCCCGCTCCTTGAAAGTGTCAGCTCTAGCTTTTAGCGCAGTGCCGATGTTGCCTGTAATCCATGGCTTCTCGTTGGGATATGTACGTATGATCACTGTGGGGATGATGTCGTCGATGCACTTATTGATGAAGCCTGACCACTTCCGTATTGAGCGTGTCACTGGTATTTCCTATTTGAGTTTTTGCTTGTAAGCAGGAATCAGGAGGATAGAGTCATGGTCAGATTTGCCAAATGGAGGGCGAGGGAGAGCTTTGTATGTGTTTCTGTGTGTGGAGTAAAGGTGATCTACAGTTTTTTTTGCTTCTAGTTGCACAAGTGACATGCTGGTAGAAATGAGGTAAAACGGATTTCAGTTTCCCTGCATTAAAATCATCGGCCACTAGTAGTGTCGCCTCTGGGTGAGCATTTTCTTGTTTGGTTATGGCCCTATACAGCTCATTGAGTGCGGTCTTAGTTCCAGCATCGGTTTGTGGTGGTAAACAGACATAAAAATATAGATGAAAACTCTCTTGGTAAATAGTATGGTCTACAGCTTATCATGAGGTATTCTAACTCAGAACCTCGAAATACACACCTCCCCCCTTGAGCTTACCAGATGCTGCCGTTCTGTCCTGCCGATGCATAGAAAAACCAGCCAGATGTATATTATCCATGTCCTTCTTCAGCCACGACTCTGAGAAAACATAGGATATTACAGTTCTTCAAGTCCCATTGATAGGATAGTCTCGAATGGAGCTCGTCCAGTTTGTTCTCCAGTGATTGTACGCTTGCCAATAGAATGGAGGGTAGAGTTATGTACTCGCCGACGAAGTTCTGTCAGGGTGCCCTACTAAGGAAATGGCCTCTATAACAGCTTTTGGGCAGTTAAATGCAACAACAAAACATGATTTATAAAAAGCAATCTATTAATGTGGTTTCTGAACTCTATAATTTGTTTACAAGTTTGATAGCTGTACTTTTAGTTTATGGTTGACACAGCTTGTTGGCCATTAGCCAATCAGCGTTTCTCAACGAGTTCAAATCATATGAATGCATCCAATTGGTATTCACGACTTCACAACTGGTAAATTCCCACCTCCCACATGGTTACAAACGCAGCATTAAGAGTGGAAAGTTGAGATGCCCAACATAACAATCCTGTCACAACAGACAATGCCAGGAACATTGTGAATGCTGAACATTGTGAATGGCATTTAATTTTCCCGCTGTACCAAAACCGAACCGAACCGTGACCGTTACACCCCTAACGTGTAGGTCTAATTTCTTTTTGAGTTTCCCATGTATGAATGATGTGTAATTCACTCTTAACTTTCTCCCACTCATTGATAAGCAGCCTGGGTGACTCCCTGAGTTGTTGCCTGTGTGTTTCTTTCATACAGTCGTAAACTTTAATGATCCTGAAAGTTATGTGTGACATAAATATGTAGTGTGTGTCCACATGCACGTGTGAGCGTGTGTCTACAGTAGCATGAAGCCAGTGAGTGAGTGTGTGTGTGTGTGTGTGTGTGTGTGTGTGTGTGTGTGTGTGTGTGTGTGTGTGTGTGTGTGTGTGTGTGTGTGTGTGTGTGTGTGTGTGTGTGTGTGTGTGTGTGTGTGTGTGTGTGTGTGTGTGTGTGTGTGTGTGTGTGTGTGTGTGTGTGTGTGTGTGTGTGTGTGTGTGAGAGAGAGAGGTTTTAGGCGCAGTAGATTTACTTCCAGAGCCTTATTCAATCTCAGGCCAGTCCAGTCCAGTTGGGCAGTGTGTGTGTTAATTAAATGTGTTACTGTGGGGTTACAGCCAGAACACACCCTGTCACTCAGCAGCAGAGGACTCATGCTGCCTATTGTGATATAACTATGTGCACATGCGGGGCTCTACAGTGCGACCATTTTACTCGCATATGCACCTATATATTTTGCTGTGCACCTGAAATGTTTATTTAGGAGCACCAGCGCGCCAATAAAAATTAAGGATTCTAGCTTTATTACCTCAAATATTTTTCAATGTGCTCCTACATTTATTTGTGTGCGTCCTACGTTTTTCAATTTAGGCGCACACGTGCTCCTTGTAAAAAAGGTCAGCATAGAGCCGTGTGTGTGTGTGTCCAGAGGTAGAATGAAAAGAGAGAGAGAATAGAGAAGACGGGACCAGAAAAACAAGAGGGAGAGAATGACATAGAGAAAGGGAAAGAAAGATGGAGATGTCCCTCCCAACAGATGTCAACAGATGTCTGGTGTTAACTCATATCGACAAGTCAATATGGCTACTTTTAATCAAATATTTGGCCAAATTATCTAGTCGCCTCAGCATCACGTAACATCTCCTTAGCTGTGAAATTACCTCAGGTTGGAGGACACACACACGTACACACACAGACGTTTGTTTTACTATCCTTGTGGGGACCAAACAATTTATTCCCATTCAAAATCCTATTTTCCCTAATACCTAACACTAAACTTAACCCTTAACCTAACCCTAACCTTAATCCTAACCTTAACACCAAACCCCTAACCCCTAACCCCTAACCCTAATTCCTAATCCTAATTGTAACCCTAACCCTAAACCTAAGCCTAAAATAGCCTTTTTCCTTATGGGGATCGGCAAAATGTCCCTGCTTGTGCGAGGGATTCTGGTCGAGGGATTCTGGTCCCCACAAGGATAGTAAAACCAAACACACACACACAAACACCTCTCCACTTACATTGTCTCTCCACCCGTGCCTCAATCCACCGTGGGAATCTGTACATGTGAACGCAATTTGCATTTCCAATGACTCTGGCGAACTTCGCTCCAGAACACAGAAGGTGTCCTTCTCTCGTCCCTGTCCTCTCCAGGATAGCTATTATTACCCTCAATGTAATGACACTGACACACTGAGAATAATGTTACAAAACACTGTAACACATCACACAGTTTACTGTTACATAACAAAACATTACATTTACATTTACGTCATTTAGCAGACGCTCTTATCCAGAGCGACTTACAGTTAGTGCATACATTATATACACACACACACACACACACACACACACACACACACACACACACACACACACACACACACACACATTCACACACACACACACAGCTCCTTACTGTACCAGGATTATGTCCCATTCTTAATAGGCCTAAACACTCCGAGACTGCTGCTAGTATAGAGACCGTGTATCTCAGAAAGACTTGAAAAGGGGGAATAGATAGAGGAAGAAAGAATGAACGAGGGAGAGTGAGGCACACGTCTGTTAAAGAAAAGAAACATTGTGGAAGTGGAAAGTCCGGGGAGAAGATAGAAGTGGAGAGAAGGAGAGGGAGGAAAGTAGAGGAGAGCAGGGTTAAAACAACATTTCCCTCTTAGTCTGAATGCTGCTCAAACACATGACTGGCTTCCTAGATCAATGACTAGATAAACTAGAGGCCTCTTTCACCAGGTCTTCTCTGTCTGAGGAGGGGGGGAGAGGGGGGGTTAGGATTGGATAGGGGGGTAGGGTAGGGAGAGAGGGGGGGTAGGGTAGGGAGAGAGGGGGAGAAAGACAGAGAGCTGCCGTTTGCTGCTGCAGAAGACACATGGACACTTTAAGCCACTGTGAGGGATTGGGCCTAAGCACAGACCTGACAGACAGACGGAAACTATTTATATAAAATTGAAATGTTCTATTAGCCTTTGGACTTCCGATGCAGAAACAAACAAACAGAACATGTAAACATACAAAAGCTCAGTCGTTCGTTGTGACCCTGAGTCTAGTGAGTTAGTATATTGGTGGAACTGAACCAAAGCCAGGCATATGTCAAAGGCTTCCCGTGCTTATTTACGTGCTACTACTTAATTTAGGCCTACTTTATACATGGATGCATTACATTAATACCATAACAAATAATATCATAACTCCATGATATGCAACGTTTACAAACATGCCATAACAACTTTTCTTGACACATACACTATATATACAAAAGTATGCGGACACCCCTTCAAATTAGTTGCTGACAGGTGTTTAAAATTGAGTATGCAGTAGAATGGCCCGTATTGAAGAGCTCAGTGACTTTCAACGTGGCACCGTCATAGGATGCCACCTTTCCAACAAGTCAGTTCATCAAATTTCTGCCCTGCTAGAGCTTCCCCGGTCAACTGTAAGTGCTGTTATTGTGAAGTGGAAATGTCTAGGAGCAACAACGGCTCAGGCCCGAAGTGGTAGGCCACACAAGCTCACAGAACGGGACCGCCGAGTGCTGAAGTGCGTAGCGTGTAAAAATCGTCTGTCCTCGGTTGCAACACTCACTACCGAGTTCCAAACTGCCTCTGGAAGCAGCGTCAGCACAATAACTGTTCGTCGGGAGCTTCTTGAAATGTGTTTCCATGACCGAGCAGCCGCACACAAGCCTAAGATCACCATGCGCATTGCCAAGCGTCGTCTGGAGTGGTGTAACGCTCCGCCATTGGACTCTGGAGCAGTGGAAACCATCTGGCAGTCCCAACGGACAAATCTGGGTTTGGCGGATGCCAGGAGAATACTACCTGCCCGAATGCATAGTGCCAACTGTAAAGTTTGGAGGAGGAATAATGGTCTGGGGCTGTTTTTCATGGTTAGGGCTAGGCCCCTTAGTTCCAGTGAAGGGACATCTTAATGCTACAGCCTACAATGACATTCTAGATGATTCTGTGCTTCCAACTTTGTGGCAACAGTTTGGGGAAGGCCCTTTCCTGTTTCAGCATGACAATGCCCCTGTGTACACAGCGAGGTCCATACAGAAATGGTTTGTAGAGATCGATGTGGAAGAACTTGGCTGGCCTGCACAAAGCCCTGACCTCAACCCAATCGAACACCTTTGGGATGAATTAACGCTGACTGCGAGCCAGGCCTAATCGCCCAACATCAGTGCCCGACCTCACTAATGCTCTTGTGGTTGAATGGAAGCAAGTCCCCGCAGCAGTGTTCCAACATCTAGTGGAAAGCCTTCCCAGAAGAGTGGAGGCTGTTATAGCAGCAAAGGGGGGACCAACTCCATATTAATGCCCATGATTTTGGAATGAGATGTTTGACGAGCAGGTGTCCACATACTTTTGGTGTATACTGTATACAATTTTTTTGTTTTGTTTACAAATCGATACTTGGAGTCAAATTATCGATATAATATCGTCAAAAATAATATTGTGATATAGAACTGTATCGATTTTTACCCCCATCACTAATATATGTAAAGTGTATTTGATAAGGAAAATATAGTTTATTTTTTTTCAGACTAGCAGAATAACGAGGCGGAGGAATAACAAGCCAAGCGTTAGCTACAGGATGGCCTGCTGCTGCCTTATTAGACTCCCTCAGGAGCTAATGGAGGGGATGATACACACACACACACACACACACACACACACACCAGTGTTTTCACACTGGCAGCAGTGCAGTGCAATTACAGAGGAAGAGGAGGAGGTTGTTTACTAAAGCAGAGGTTACCATTGACACCTTACTCCTTCCTACAACATACACACACAGACCAACACACACACACACACATTCACCCACACACCGATTTACCAGATGCATTCCCCAGCATTGGAACCACCCCCATGCAAATTAGCCAGAAAATAACCAAAACACAGCTTTTAAACATCTCTGTGTGTGTGTCTGTGTTCGTGACAGTGGTTACTAGTGGTGGTAGGTAGAAACAAGATGGGTCGAGAGATGACGGAAGGGGAGTTATGTAAACACAGAGCAATCAACACTTATAGTATACTCGTTACCAATATTCTATTCACAAAATACAAGGTGTCTAAAATGAAGACAATGCTGTGGACCAGGAGTGTTGGATAAAGTGTTACAAAACAGGTCCTTATGACAGTAACCCCAGACCAGACCTGACTCCCTCCCTGCACACTAATGTTGCTACTAATTAGACTGTAGAGGGGCAGAGGGGGCACTGTACAGTGGGGAAAAAAAGTATTTAGTTAGCCACCAATTGTGCAAGTTCTCCCACTTAAAAAGATGAGAGAGGCCTGTAATTTTCATCATAGGTACACGTCAACTATGACAGACAAATTGAGAAAAGAAAATCACATTGTAGGATTTTTAATGAATTTATTTGCAAATTATGGTGGAAAATAAGTATTTGGTCACCTACAAACAAGCAAGATTTCTGGCTCTCACAGACCTGTAACTTCTTCTTTAAGAGGCTCCTCTGTCCTCCACTCGTTACCTGTATTAATGGCACCTGTTTGAACTTGTTATCAGTATAAAAGACACCTGTCCACAACCTCAAACAGTCACACTCCAAACTCCACTATGGCCAAGACCAAAGAGCTGTCAAAGGACACCAGAAACAAAATTGTAGACCTGCACCAGGCTGGGAAGACTGAATCTGCAATAGGTAAGCAGCTTGGTTTGAAGAAATCAACTGTGGGAGCAATTATTAGGAAATGGAAGACATACAAGACCACTGATAATCTCCCTCGATCTGGGGCTCCACGCAAGATCTCACCCCGTGGGGTCAAAATGATCACAAGAACGGTGAGCAAAAATGCCAGAACCACACGGGGGGACCGAGTGAATGACCTGCAGAGAGCTGGGACCAAAGTAACAAAGCCTACCATCAGTAACACACTACGCCGCCAGGGACTCAACTCCTGCAGTGCCAGACGTGTCCCCCTGCTTAAGCCAGTACATGTCCAGGCCCGTCTGAAGTTTGCTAGAGTGCATTTGGATGATCCAGAAGAGGATTGGGAGAATGTCATATGGTCAGATGAAAACAAAATATTACTTTTTGGTAAAAACTCAACTCGTTGTGTTTGGAGGATAAAGAATGCTGTGTTGCATCCAAAGAACACCATACCTACTGTGAAGCATGGGGGTGGAAACATCATGCTTTGGGGCTGTTTTTCTGCAAAGGGACCAGGACGACTGATCCGTGTAAAGGAAAGAATGAATGGGGCCATGTATCGTGAGATTTTGAGTGAAAACCTCCTTCCATCAGCAAGGGCATTGAAGATGAAACGTGGCTGGGTCTTTCAGCATGACAATGATCCCAAACACACCGCCCGGGCAACGAAGGAGTGGCTTCGTAAGAAGCATTTCAAGGTCCTGGAGTGGCCTAGCCAGTCTCCAGATCTCAACCCCATAGAAAATCTTTGGAGGGAGTTGAAAGTCTGTGTTGCCCAGCGACAGCCCCAAAACATCACTGCTCTAGAGGAGATCTGCATGGAGAAATGGGCCAAAATACCAGCAACAGTGTGTGAAAACCTTGTGAAGACTTACAGAAAACGTTTGACCTGTGTCATTGCCAACAAAGGGTATATAACAAAGTATTGAGAAACTTTTGTTATTGACCAAATACTTATTTTCCACCATAATTTGCAAATAAATTCATTAAAAATCCTACAATGTGATTTTCTGGATTTTTTCTTTCTCATTTTGTCTGTCATAGTTGACGTGTACCTATGATGAAAATTACAGGACTCTCTCATCTTTTTAAGTGGGAGAACATGCACAATTGGTGGCTGACTAAATACTTTTTTCCCCCACTGTATGTGTGTGTGTGTGTGTGTGATTAGACAGAGAGCCCCAGACCTCATTAAGAGGCAGCCTTCCACCAATCCTTCAGGGACAGGGAATCATCTGCTCTATTCCTTTCACACTGGAGAACATCTAACTCTCTCTCTCTCAATTCAATTCAATTCAATTACAATTGCAATTTAAGGGCTTTATTAGCATGGGAAATGTATGTTAACATTGCCAAAGCAAGTGAAGTAGATAGTAAACAAAAGTGATATAAACAATAAATATTAACAGTAAACATTACACTCAGAAGTTCCAAAAGAATAAAGACATTTCAAATGTCATATTATGTCTATATACAGTGTTGTAACAATATGCAAATAGTTAAAGTACAAATGGGAAAATAAATAAACATAAATATGGGTTGTATTTACAATGGTGATTGTTCTTCACTGGTTGCCCTTGTCTTGTGGCAACAGGTCACAAATATTGCTGCTGTGATGGCACACTGTGGTTTTTCACCCAGTAGATAAGGGAGTTTATCAAAATTGGGTTTGTTTTCAAATTCTTTGTGGATCTCTGTAATCTGAGGGAAATATGTGTCTCTAATATGGTCATACATTTGGCAGGAGGTTAGGAAGTGCAGCTCAGTTTCCACCTCATTTTGTGGGCAGTGTGCACATAGCCTGTCTTCTCTTGAGAGCCAGGTCTGCCTACAGCGGCCTTTCTCAATAGCAAGGCTATGCTCACTGAGTCTGTACATATTCAAAGCTTTCCTTAAGTTTGGGTCAGTCACAGTGGTCAGGTATTCTGCCACTGTGTACTCTCTGTTTAGGGCCAAATATCATTCTAGTTTGCTCTGTTTTTTTGTTAATTCTTTCCAATGTGTCAAGTAATTCTCTTTTTGTTTTTTCATGATTTGGTTGGGTCTATTTGTGTTGTTGTTGTTGTTGCTGGGGCTCTGTGGGTCTGTTTGTGTTTGTGAACAGAGCCCCAGGACCAGCTTACTTAGGGGACTCTTCTCCACGTTCATCTCTCTGTAGGTGATGGCTTTGTTATGGAAGGTTTGGGAATCGCTTCCTTTTAAGTGGTTATAGAATTTAACGGCTCTTTTCTGGATTTTGATAATTAGCGGGTATCGGCCTAATTCTGCTTTGCATGCATTATTTGGTGTTTTTCGTTGTACACTGAGGATATTTTTGCAGAATTCTGCATGCAGAGTCTCAATTTGGTGTTTGTCCCATTTTGTGAATTCTTGGTTGGTGAGCGGACCCCAGACCCCACAGAGCACCATTAAATCCATTATTAAAAAATTGAAAGAAATGGCACCACAACAAACCTGCCAAGAGGGGGCCGCCCACCAAAACTCACGGACCAGGCAAGGAGGGCATTAATCAGAGAGGCAACAAAGAGACCAAAGATAACCCTGAAGGAGCTGCAAAGCTCCACAGCGGAGATTGGAGTATCTGTCCATAGGACCACTTTAAGCCATACATGCCAAAGAGCTGGGCTTTACGGAAGAGTGGCCAGAAAAAAAGCCATTGCTTAAAGAAAAAAAGAAGCAAACACATATGGAAGAAGGTACTCTGGTCAGATGAGACTAAAATTGAGCTAATTGGCCATCAAGGAAAACGCTATGTCTGGCGCAAACCCAACACTTCTCATCACCCCGAGAACACCATCCCTACAGGGAAGCATGGTGGCGGTAGCATCATGCTGTGGGGATGTTTTTCATCGGCAGGGACTGGGATACTGGTCAGAATTGAAGGAATGATGGATGGCGCTAAATACAGGTCAGTCTTCCAGAGATTTGAGACTGGGGCGGAGGTTTACCTTCCAGCAGGACACTGACCCTAAGCATACTGCTAAAGCAACACTCGAGTGGTTTAAGGGGAAACATTGAAATGTCTTGGAATGGCCTAGTCAAAGCCCAGACCTCAATCCAATTTAGAATCTGTGGTATGACTTAAAGATTTCTGTACACCAGCGGAACCCATCCAATTTGAAGGAGCTGGAGCAGTTTTGCCTTGAAGAATGGGCAAAAATCCCAGTGGCTAGATATGCCAAGCTTATAGAGACATACCCCAAGAGACTTGCAGCTGTAATTGCTGCAAAAGGTGGCTCTACAAAGTATTGACTGGGGGGGGTGAATAGTTTTGCACGCTCAAGTGTTCTGTTTTTGTGTCTTATTTCTTGTTTGTTTCACAATAAAACATATTTTGCATCTTCAAAGTGGTAGGCATATTGTGTAAATCAAATGATACAAACCCCCAAAAATCTATTTTAATTCCAGGTTGTAAGGCAACAAAATAGGAAAAATGCCAAGGGGTGTGAATACTTTTGCAAGCCACTGTACCTCACATTGCAGCCCAAATAAATGCTTCACAGAGTTCAAGTAACAGACACATCTCAACATCAACTGCTCAGATGAGACTGTGTGAATCAGGCCATCATGGTCTATTTTCTGCAAAGAAACCACTACTAAAGGATACCAATAAGAAGATGAGACTTGCTTGGGCCAAGAAACACGAGCAATGGACATTAGACTGGTGGAAATCTGTCCTTTGGTCTGATGAGTCCAAATTTGAGATCTTTGGTTCCAACCGCGTGTCTTTGTGAGACCCAGAGTAGGTGAACCGATGAGCTCCGCATGTGTGGTTCCCACCGTGAAGCATGGAGGAGAAGGTGTGATGGTGTGGGTGTGCTTTGCTGGTGATACTGTCTGTGATTTATTTAGAATTCAAGGCACACTTAACCATCATGGCTACCACAGCATTCTGCAGCGATACGCCATCCCATCTGGTTTGCGCTTAGTCCCACTATCATTTGTTTTTCAACAGGACAATGACCCAACACACCTCCAGGCTATATAAGGGCTATTTGACCAAGAAGGAAGGTGATGGTGCTGCATCAGATGACCTGGCCTCCACAATCACCCGACCTCAACCCATTTGAGATGGTTTGGGATGAGTTGGACCGCAGAGTGAAGGAAAAGCAGCCAACAAGTGCTCAGCATATGTGGGAACTCCTTCAAGACTGTTGGAAAAGAATTCCTCATGAAGTTGGTTGAATGAATGCCAAGAGTGTGCAAAGCTGTCATCAAGGCAAAGGGTGGCTACTTTGAAGAATCTCAAATCTCAAATTAATTTTGATTTGTGTAACACTTTTTTGGTTACTACATTATTCCATATGTGTTATTTCATAGTTCTGATGTCTTCACTATTATTCTACAATGTAGAAAATAGTAAAAATAAAGAAAAACCCTTGAATGAGTACGTGTGTCTAAACCTTTGACTGGTACTGTATAGATATATATTTGTATTGGTCCGTGGGCTTACAAAAGGAGGGGCTGCATGCCGCCAGTTGCCCATCCCTGATATACACCCTTGTATAGGCTACACCATACTGTACATGTGTCAGAATATGACATCCATGACATCCATTATGCTAGATTAGATCCCTACACAGCCCCATTCACAGGCCCCAAAGCCTAACCCCAACCTCTCATCGTATACAGTAAATTCATACTACACCATACAGTACAATACAGTTGAAGTCGGAACTTTACATACACTTAGGTTGGAGTCATTAAAACTTGTTTTTCAACCACTCCACAAATGTCTTGTTAACAAACTATAGTTTTGGCAAGTCGGTTAGGACATCTAATTGTGCATGACACAAGTAATTTTTCCAACAACTGTTTACAGACAGATTATTTCACTTATAATTCACTGTATCACAATTCCAGTGGGTCAGAAGTTTACATACACTAAGTTGACTGTGCCTTTAAACAGCTTGGAAAATTCCAGAAAATTATGTCATGGCTTTAGAAGCTTCTGATAGGCTAATTGACATCATTTGCGTCAATTGGAGGTGTACCTGTGGATGTATGTCAAGGCCTACCTTCAAACTCAGTGCCTCTTTGCTTGACATCATGGGAAAATCAAAAGAAATCAGCCAAGACCTCAGAAAATAATGCCTGAAGGTACCATGTTCATCTGTACAAACAATAGTACGCAAGTATAAACACCATGGGACCACGCAGCCATCATACCGCTCAGGAAGGAGATGCGTTTTGTCTCCTAGAGATGAACATACTTTGGTGCGAAAAGCGCAAATCAATCCCAGAACAATAGCAAAGGACCTTGTGAAGATGCTGGAGGAAACAGGTACAAAAGTATATATATATCCTACACTGCTCAAAAAAATAAAGGGAACACTTAAACAACACAATGTAACTCCAAGTCAATCACACTTCTGTGAAATCAAACTGTCCACTTAGGAAGCAACACTGATTGACAATACATTTCACATGCTGTTGTGCAAATGGAATAGACAACAGGTGGAAATTATAGGCAATTAGCAAGACACCCCCAATAAAGGACTGGTTTTACAGTTGGTGACCACAGACCACTTCTCAGTTCCTATGCTTCCTGGCTGATGTTTTGGTCACTTTTGAATGCTGGCGGTGCTTTCACTACAACTCACACAAGTGGCTCAGGTAGTGCAGCTCATCCAGGATGGCACATCAATGCGAGCTGTGGGAAGAAGGTTTGCTGTGTCTGTCAGCGTAGTGTCCAGAGCATGGAGGCGCTACCAGGAGACAGGCCAGTACATCAGGAGACGTGGAGGAGGCCGTAGGAGGGCAACAACCCAGCAGCATGACTGCTACCTCCGCCTTTGTGCAAGGAGGAGCAGGAGGAGCACTGCCAGAGCCCTGCAAAATGACCTCCAGCAGGCCACAAATGTGCATGTGTCTGCTCAAACGGTCAGAAACAGACTCCATGAGGATGGTATGAGGGCCCGACGTCCACAGGTGGGGGTTGTGCTTACAGCCCAACACCGTGCAGGACGTTTGGCATTTGCCAGAGAACACCAAGATTGGCAAATTCGTCACTGGCGCCATGACGTGACAGAGTCTGGAGACGCCGTGGAGAACGTTCTGCTGCCTGCAACATCCTCCAGCATGACCGGTTTGGCGGTGGGTCAGTCATGGTGTGGGGTGGTATTTCTTTGGGGGGCCGCACAGCCCTCCATGTGCTCGCCAGAGGTAGCCTGACTGCCATTAGGTACCGAGATGAGATCCTCAGACCCCTTATGAGACCATATGCTGGTGCGGTTGGCCCTGGGTTCCTCATAATGCAAGACAATGCTAGACCTCATGTGGCTGGAGTGTGTCAGCAGTTCCTGCAAGAGGAAGGCATTGATGCTATGGACTGGCCCGCCCGTTCCCCAGACCTGAATCCAATTGAGCACATCTGGGACATCCATCCACCAACGCCACGTTGCACCACAGACTGTCCAGGAGTTGGCGGATGCTTTAGTCCAGGTCTGGGAGGAGATCCCTCAGGAGACCATCCGCCACCTCATCAGGAGCATGCCCAGGCGTTGTAGGGAGGTCATACAGGCACGTGGAGGCCACACACACTACTGAGCCTCATTTTGACTTGTTTTAAGGACATTACATCGAAGTTGGATCAGCCTGTAGTGTGTTTTCCACTTTAATTTTGAGGGTGACTCCAAATCCAGACCTCCATGGGTTGATACATTTGATTTCCATTGATAATTTTTGGGTGATTTTCTTGTCAGCACATTCAACTATGTAAAGAAAAAAGTATTTAATAAGATTATTTCATTCATTCAGATCTAGGATGTGTTATTTTAGTGTTCCCTTAATTTTTTTGAGCAGTGTATATATCCACAGTAAAACGAGTCCTATATGGACATAACCTGAAAGGCCGCTCAGCAAGGAAGAACTCACTGCTCCAAAACCGCCATAAAAAAGTCAGACTACGGTTTGCAACTGCACATGAGGACAAAGATCTTACTTTTTGAAGAAATGTCCTCTTGTCTGATTAAACTAAAATAGAACTGTTTGGCCATAATGACCATCGTTATGTTTGGAGGAAAAAGGGGGGCTTGCAAGCCGAAGAACACCATCCCAACCGTGAAGCACGGGGGTGGCAGCATCATGTTGTGGGGGTGCTTTGCTGCAGGAGGGACTGGTGCACTTCACAAAATAGATGGCATCATGAGGAAGGAAAATGATGTGGATATATTGAAGCAACATCTCAAGACATCAGTCAGGAAGTTAAAGCTTGGTTGCAAATGGGTCTTCCAAATGGACAATGACCCAAAGCATACTTCCAAATGTGTGGCAAAATGGCTTAAGGACAACAAAGTCAAGGTATTGGAGTGGCCATCACAAAGCCCTGACCTCAATCCTATAGAAAATCAGTGTCCAGAACTGAAAAAGCGTGAGCGAGCAAGGAGGCCTACAAACCTGACTCAGTTACACCAGCTCTGTCAGGAGGAATGGGCCAAAATTCACCCAACTTATTGTGGGAAGCTTGTAGAAGGCTACCCGAAACGTTTGACCCAAGTTAAACAATTTAAAGGCAATGCTACCAAATACTAATTGAGTGTATTTAAACTTCTGACCCACTGGGAATGTGATGAAAGAAATAAAAGCTGAAATAAATCATTCTCTCTACTATTATTCTGACATTTCACATTCTTAAAATAAAGTGGTGATCCTAACTGACCTAAGACAGGGAATTTTTTAAAGGATTAAATGTCAGGAATTGTGTAAAACTGAGTTTAAGGTGGCTAAGATGTATGTAAACTTCCGACTTCAACTGTACGTGAGTCTAAGTAGTCTTTTCAACAGCAGTGCCTAGAAAGCATTGCTAATAGTTAGAGAGGTGGATGTCAGAGTATCAGCTCTCTCACCCCATCTTTCGCTAGCTTTCTAGAGCCTTGTGGCTTAGTCTCAAAAGTCTTACCTAGCATCTACTTTACCTTGAGTCCTCACCTAGTTTCCTTTCCTCGTCTGAGTCGTCTCCTCTCTGCTCCTTGATCACTGATCTGATCTGCCAGAGGAACTAATATGATGCTTGTATTTCTCCTGACCAGGAAAAACAAATGTCTAAGGTTAGGCCTATAGGCTACAGACTTGTCCTGATCAGGTCATGTGACCGGGAAATACTCCTGACCCTAGTAATACAGAAAGGAGAGAAGGAAATGAAGGGATGAGAGACGGACTAACATCCTTATTACATCAGCTCTTACCCCATCACTCACTCCTCTATTCCTCCTGCTCTCTTCACCCCATCACTCCTTCTCCACAGTCTATCTTTAGAAGAGCAATATTCAATATGGTGGCCTACTGACCCCTCCGTGACCTTCTCAGAACCCCAGCTGTCCTATGGGAGGCAGCTGGAGGGTGACGGGCGGGGCAGGATTTTCTCAGAGCTATGCTCCAATAAGAACACAGCGTTTGTATAAGGTCCCCTCAGAGCCGGCCTTAGTGCGGGAGGATGGAAGGAGTAGAGAAAACGAGAGCAGCGAAAGTGTGTGTGTGTCCCTCTCTCTCTCCATCAGTGTATGAGTAGGAACCTATACTCCCAGCAGGATGTTGCTGTCAGGACACGTCCTAATGTGACACATTCTGAGACGGAGACAGAGTCATTATCTGGAGACATGGGCTACTTCTCTCCTCTCTTGAGTTGTCGATAGTGTGTGTGTGTGCGTGTGTTTGTACATGTGTCTGCGTGTCTGTGAGGGAGAGAGAGACATTCTTCTGTCAAGGCTGGTAGTTTTAGTTTTATTGCTGTAACCCACAGCTCTATATTTCACTCCTGAAGTCTGCAGGTATTTCACCCTCTGTGTGTCTGTCGATACTGCGAGTGTGAGAAAGAGAACAGTAGGACTGAAAGGAATATGCTGTTTGAAGTGTGTGTGAGAGAGATAGAGAATGTAGGTGAGTGTACGTACGTTTGCGTGTTGAGCTCACGTGTGTTGTGATGTCCATGTGTTAGTCTCTTATTCCAGCCTACGCTGGTTTCCCATATGTGGCTGTGATTGATTTTAGAGCTGTGTGTCATGCCTGACTGATGATGTAAATCTCCCTCTAGCTACGTGTGTGTGTGTGTGTGTGTGTGTGTGTGTTAGTGTTCACTGGGAGGGAGATTACCAACCTCTTATCTGCTAGACTAATCAACAGGAATCTCTGCTTTCTGCCTGACACTTCACCTCTCTGATGATGTTACCTGGAATAACACTGGCTGGGCCTAAAAATAAACCCACTGTTGTGATTGATGGAGAGAGAGTTCTCTGTCTGTAGGGGGGGAAGAGAAAGAAAAGAGATTGATGGAGAGATGTCCTCCGTGAGAGAGAGAGAGAGAGAGGATGGAGACAGTGAGAGAGGGAGGGGGGGAAGGGAGAGGGAGGGGATGGAGACAGTGAGAGAGGGAGGGGGGGAAGGGAGAGGGAGGGGATGGAGACAGTGAGAGAGGGAGGGGGGGAAGGGAGAGGGAGGGGATGGAGACAGTGAGAGAGGGAGGGGGGGAAGGGAGAGAGAGGGGATGGAGACAGTGAGAGAGGGACGGGGGGAAGGGAGAGAGAGGGGATGGAGACAGTGAGAGAGGGACGGGGGGAAGGGAGAGAGAGGGGATGGAGACAGTGAGAGAGGGACGGGGGGAAGGGAGAGAGAGGGGATGGAGACAGTGAGAGAGGGAGGGGGGGAAGAGAGAGGGAGAGAGAGGGGATGGAGACAGTGAGAGAGGGAGGGGGGGAAGAGAGAGGGAGGGAGAGGGGATGGAGACAGTGAGAGAGGGACGGGGAAGAGAGGGGATGGAGACAGTGAGAGGGGGACGGGGGGAAGAGAGGGGATGGTGACAGTGAGAGAGGGAGGGAGAGAGAGGGGATGGAGACAGTGAGAGAGGGAGGGGGGGAAGAGAGAGAGAGGGGATGGAGACAGTGAGAGAGGGAAGGGGGGAAGAGAGAGGGAGAGAGAGGGGATGAGACAGTGAGAGAGGGAGGGGGGGAAGAGAGAGGGAGAGAGAGGGGATGGAGACAGTGAGAGAGGGAGGGGGGAAGAGAGGGAGAGAGAGGGGATGGAGACAGTGAGAGAGGGAGGGGGGAAGAGAGGGGGAGAGAGAGGGGATGGAGACAAGACTAGAGTTATAACATGCTTCAATAGGTGACTACCTTCTAAATACTGGTCAGAGTTATCACAAAAACAGGGAGCTGACTTTGAATGCCATCTTTTCATGAAAACAAGTCTTCCCATGACACTCATCCCCCTCTCTCTCTCTCCCCCCTTCTCACACTCTCTCTAATCCCTCTTTCTCCCCCTGTCTCTCACCACCCCCATGGCTTAGTACAATGTTTCCACCAAAACACTCACTGTCTAACATAAATATCAGCCTATACATGACATGCCTAGATTGCCTACCTTTTTTGGTGCCTGGCGGCTCAACAAACTGCTCTCCAACTGGAGAGGCCCGTAAAAGCCACTCTACTGAGTTGAACCGCTTGACGTGTTTAACATCTATCCTAACCTAACTATAGCCACATGGAGTTGTTTTGACGGGCTGTAGAGGAGGCCTAGTGACCGGCCTGAGAGTGGCAGAGAGGAGAGATGGATAGGAGAGGGGAAGAGAGGTGAAGTGAATTGCACACTGTTAAGGTAGAGATGCCCATTGATGACGATTAACTCTGGGATGCACTCTATTCCTCTCTCTCAATCTCTCTCCCCATCCCTCTATCTACCCCTGTCTCTCTCTCTCTCCCTCTGCTAATTGGCAGCTGCAGCACCAGTTGTGTGATCTTCCAGTTCATTTCCAGCAGTTATTCCTGGTTATCGAACATGTATTACCTTGCAGCTTGTTATTAAAAGTTGATTCTGCAGAAAGGCAGAGGGAGAGGTATGATTAAAATGTTCAAATGCAGCAGCCCAAATGCATTGTTCAGTATTTCATGTGTGAACTTAATCTCACTTCAGTGTTTCCCCCTGGAGGCATTAGAGCCATCCTCAATAATGAGATGTGTTATTACTGTAACTACTAGCAGAGAGAAAATGTATATCTCTCTCTTTCTCGCTCTCTCTCTCTCTCTCTCTCTTGTGTTCTCTCTCTCTCCCTCTCTCCATCTCTCTCTCTCTCCATACAGAACTGGTCCAGTGCTGTCCTCAGCTTTCCAGTGTGCTGCCCCCTCCTCCCAGTTCAGAGCCCCTCCATCTTTCTGGTAAGATCTATACTATTCATTTGGTTTGCTAATTTAGTAGCTAGTTAGCCATCAAGCTAAGTGGTTAGCTTCTTCCAAAATCAAGCATTTGCTTGGTAACAGCAGAATCCCCTCCTGGATCAAGAGCCTTGCTGGCTAATATTCATTTTGTGCGTGCAGCAAACTGTGAGTAGCGTTTTTGAGTTACTTATATACTTGTATTGTATAGGTCAGAAACTGTTCAAAATGTTCGTAATACACTCGTTAGCATTTAGTTAGCGTTGACTATGAGGATTCCTTATTACTTGTTAGCATTTTGTTAGCATTCTGGTAAGTGACGTTTTTTGGGCTTTGAATATTAGTACTTTTTTAAGAAATACCTGCAGTCAACTTGTGCACTAGGTAATAGATAACGCAGATCGCATTCATCATTTCGCCCATTAGATAATTGTTTATTATGAAGCTTACCCGGTTTGAGCCAGTCACATCAACGAGCACAATGGTAGCTTCGTGAGGTGAGTCACTCCTGCAGCGCAATTTAAGTGGGGTGATGAAGTTATACTTGTATGAAATTCACTACTAATGTTTGCCAGCTATATACAGTATCTTATAACTATTAAGTTAACTCTTCTCTCCAGCTGGGTTTTGCTAACTTGCTAATGTTAGCTAAGTGGCTAAAGTTAGTTTGCAAGATCAAGCTTCTTGGTAACAGCAGCAGAGACAATCCCATCCTGGATTAAGATCCCTGCTGCCTAATAATTGTTTTGTGCGTGCTGCAAACTGCGTTTTGAGATACTTGCATAACTTTTGAGCTGGGTTGTCTGTCCTAGTAGTAAATGTTTGCATGCGCTCATTAGCATTTACCTAGCATCTGCTATGAGAATTCCTTAGTACTTGTTAGCATTTTGTTAGCATTCTGGTAAGTGACGTTTTTGGGGCTTTTTTAACTTTTGAAAAAGAAAAATGTGCCCCTTGTGTGCACTACTGGTAATACAGTATATCCCGGGATGACACAGGCACGGTATGGACATCTGGATAGGGCCCAACCCTAGAGGCACCATGAGACCCAAACCACTGCTGGCAGCAGCGCAGGCCCCCAATAACAGACATTAGACAGGCTCTTCACACGAAAGAAGGGCGATAAGGGACGGAGTGAGAAAATCACAGTGCTGATTACAGAAATGATTGTAGTTGATATGCAGCCATTGTCAATGGTAGAGGGTGTTGCCTTCAATGCCCTAATGGCATATCTAGAACCCGACTACAAGATGCCATGTCGGAAAACCGTGATGGCCCTGATGGAGAAATTGTACAATGATTGCTCTGCAAGTACAAAGTGCAAGCTCTCTGTGATGAGTGTGATGGAAGGAGTCAGGCGCAGGAGGGTAATCACCGAATACAGAGTTTATTCCTTCGTGGACACACAAATGCGCTCAAATAGCGATCAACGAAACAGGCACAAGGGAAACTCTCATCCCTGGCAAAATACACTGTAACGGTAGAATCCAATAATACATAGGCACAGGGGAAATTCTACCCTGGCAACAATATGTTACGAGTAGCTCCACCGAGCTACACTACTCTCACAAATAACAATCACCCACAAGGACAAGGGGCAGAGGGAACACTTATACACGGACTAATGAGGGGATTAGAACCAGGTGTGTGTGATTGACAAGACAAGACAAAGGTGATGATGATTGGGGCGGCAGTGGTTAGTAAGCTGGTGACGACGAACGCCGAAGCCTGCCCGAACAAGGAGGGGAGGCAGCCTCGGCCGAAGTCGTGACACTCTCAAACACCCCATATGTGGCGTTAACAATAGATTGTTGGACGTCTATGAACACCAACACGCTAATATTACTTTTGGTTTTTACATTTGTCACATTCCTAGTGTGTGTGTGTATAGAAACTCCCCAGTGTGACAGGGTCTCTATAAATACACTGGGATCCCAGTCGGCCTGAACACTGCTACCAGGAGACCGGTGTGTTTGTGTGACGGACGCAGCCAATCAGTCCCCCCGGGTGGATGTGGCCGTGGCAGGGAGCGTTATTACAGGCCAACAGGTTACTATGGAGACCAGTGGCGTCAGAGAGGAGCAACATCTGTAGACGAGGCTTGTTTGTCAAGAAAGGTTTTTATCTCTATCTCTGTTCTCTCTCTATTTCATTGCCCTCTCTCTTTATCTCTCTCTCGCCCTCTCTCCACATGTCTTCTGCTCTATTATCTCTCTTTATCTCTACTGCTTGCTCTCTTCTGTGAGACAAAATGGAAAAACACTACCTAGAAATGTAATAATAAAGGTTTTTCGATCAGGCAGTGTTTGCTGAAGTGGAGCTCACATTTTTCTTAACATGTAGGTCATGTTTGTCTTTCCTGTAGTTCTTATCAAATACAGTGTAGGTAATGGTGATCAGTACGGTAGCATTTGGCTGACATTAGTAAAAGACGCTGATAGTAATGGCGTTTAAATTCCACTCACATTTAGCCACCAGTGGATCTGAAAGAAACCACTCCAAACAGTATACCACTAGGTTATCTGCCTAGAAATCTAGGATCTAGGACTACTTTAGTTAGTTATGTGTATAAATACTATTTGATCTGGCTACAATAGTTACATAATAAACCCACACAACACAGACACTCTATTTCAGAACCAGAAGCTGTCGCTCGGGGTCAGAGTCTCCCCCTGTGGACAGCCCTCATTCTGGGGAAGCATTTAACCCCTGCCCTCTCTCCCCCCCCCCTTGCTCTCTTCATCCGTCTCTCTATATGGCCATGTTGTATTTCAGAGGCTGGAAAATATGCTGTATTCTCCTGGCTGGTAAGGATCAGGAAGGCAAACAAGTTCCTCTTTTATAAATACTTATTTGGGCAGGGGGAGAATTCTGAGGTTTTGTAGAGCTTTCCCTGGAGCGAGAGAGCCCCCCCCCTCTCTCTCTCTCTCTCTCTCTCTGTCTCTCAGTTCTCTCTCGCTGTCTTTCAAACAGACACACACACACATAGACACATCCTCTCTCTCTCTGAGGGGGTCATGCTGGAACTGGAAGCAAAGGGGGACAGAGGAGAGAGAGAGGGGAGGGAGAGGGAGAGAAAAGGAATGGGACAGACCTGCAGCAGGCCGTAGCGTAGCACGTCTGTCTGTTTGTCTGTCTGTCTATTATTAGTCTGTCCAGTAACGTAGTACACTAATGACTTGTCCATGGGGAAGCAGGGTAAGTATATCTAGGGGATAATGAAATTCTCCTCAGTTGGAATCCAGGCTGGACCCAGGATCCACTGTTTCTACTGGGGCTGGGAGGTCGCTGGCCCATTTTGTGTGTGTGTGTGTGTCTTCGTGCGTGCGTGCACATGTTCTGTGGGATTCTGACCATGTTTGGGCAGGGCTGGTTGAGGAGAACCCAGAGAAGAGAGAGTGTGTGTGTGTGTGTGTACCAGCACAAGCTGAACACTAGCCCTCCTTATCTGGTCTAAATGAAAGACCGAACCTTTCCTCTACATGACACACACACACTAGCATGCACAAACACACACACAGCTAGAATTCCTCTTGAACTGAGAAGTATTTGATAGCTAAGAATGATGCAACATTGTACACGGGGTAAAATGGAAGCAAAGTTGCATTAAACCACGGTAACAACATTCTAACAATAGGCCAACTACGTATTTTCATAATTCAGACTACATATCCCATGATGCTTCCCACTGTCATATGAAGGCCACTGGGGAGTGAAGCTCCTAAATGGAGACATTCTCTCATGCAGTTGTGTTTGCGCCTCTACTCATTTACATTTTAGTAGACACGTTTATCCAGAGTGACTTATTTTTCACCTAGCCGGCTCAAGGACTCGAACCAGTGACCTTTCGGTTACTGGCCCAACACTCTTAACCACTAGGCTACCTGCCGCCCACTCTGGACTTTTACTCTAGTCTAAGGGTTTACAGGCATTCCCCAGAGACATCTCTCCTCCAACATCATCAGGTAGAATGTCAGCATTCAACCCCAAAATAACAATTGTGATTGTTATTGATTTAAAATGGTCTATTAACTTAAATTGTGAAAATAATGATAATGCCCTTTTAGTGTAAGAGCTGTTTGAAAAGACCGCCTGAAATTTCTGTCTGTTTTGGTGGGATGGAGTTTTTGCTTGCCTGGCGACATCACCAGGCGGTATAAATGAATAGACCAATAACAAAGAGAGTTTCAAACCTCTCTGCCAATAATAACAGCTAGTTTTCAGGGAGGGAGGGATTTATATGAGTTCATCTGCTTCCTTTGTCTACTGTCAGGTCGGAGTGTGTGCGTGTGCATCTGAGTCAGCAGCAGTATGGTCACAATGGTCAGCGTGTGTGACTTAAAGACTGCAAGTTTCCGTCACAAAATTCTTGAATCAAACTGCATGATACTTAGCTACACTATATAAGGAAAAGGTTGAAATGCTAAAGGTGCCCGCATACTAGGTTGGGTATGCTCCTAGCAGAACTCATCTAGGAGAAGCAAACGTCTGTGCCTCGCATACTTTGCTTGAAAACGGACAATATTACTGTTTGTCCCTCTTGAGACGCCGTAGCATCAACATAGCCAGCATACACTTCCTCAAAATAGTCAGAATTAATCTAAGATAAATCAAGAAATGTCATTAATTTTGACGTTTTTGCCGAAGAGGTCTTAGTCACGCAATTTTACATCTAACTAAGATGTTTTGTTGCAGTATTTCTCAAGTGAAAAATATGCATGAAAACTAGTCGTCTCTCGTTGAATGACAAACACACACTTCATTGAAGAATCCCGTCCATAGTTCCCACTCCTACTAGGAGTAGTCCTGTTGACCAATCACTGACGAAGGGGTGTAGACTTCGGCTACCGAACTTCGACAATCCTCAAGAAAATAAATTGTGTGCGCGAAAGCCAGGAAAAAAAACCCTGCCGAACACAAAAACGAACACAAACGTAATGCGACAAGGTAAGACTGAAGTAGTGATACTTTTCTTGCTCCTGTCATTTCTAAATGCAATATCTTTCCTACTGTGGCCTCTGTATCCTCTCTAGATAGAAGGGGCCTTGTGTAAAGCCAATCATATTAGCTCTGTATCATAGTCCTATTGAGAATGCTGTACCACACTAGCTCCTTTCTCCAGTCCCCTGTAAGCCAGAGCTCTGAGGGGGATCCTCTCACACACACACACACACACACACACACACACACACACACGCAGAGAGAGCCCAGAGAGAGAGAGCCTGAGGGATCAGAGAACCCTCAGATGACACTCAGACACACAGAAGAGAGGAGCTGAAATGTGGAGTAATTGATGTGAGCTACATTTTCACAGCTCACCTCTTCCTCCTCCCACTCTTCTCATCTCCTCTTCTCCCCCTCCTCTCCTCCTCCTTTCTCCTCCTCTCCCTCCCCTCCGTGCTCTGCTGTTTGACTTGCATAAGCATCAAATGTAGGCCTACCATAGCTCATCTGACCTGTTTCTCTCTATATGCCACATGGACCTTAGATCACCCAGACATTGACCTAAGTTCAAATTCGGTTTGCTATGGCCTTGTGGACGGGGATGGCGGATGGGCCATGTGGTTCACATGTTCAATCCCAGTGCTAGGCACTTGATTTTAGTTTTTTAGTTTTAACCTTATCCCAAACCTTAACTCTTACCTTAACCATTCAGAATTAATGCCTAAACTAAACCTTCTAAATGTTTATGGACAAACTTGGGATTCTAAAGGGAGACTGTGAGAGCTTGTGGAGTGGAGAAGGTTAGGATTTGATCCTAAATCTGTGCCTAGGTGTCTTACAGTAGCAGAACAGGTTGGATTGGTCTCGATTAACGTTAAGCGGCACTAGTTAAACAAACACACATCTACATACACACACACACACCGGATCTTCATCTATTTAGATAAAGTGTGTGTTTGCTCTTCTTAATTGGACTCAACCTCTCCTGTATACTCTCTTGTTAAGTGGCTAAACGACATACAGAACCGGATGCCACACACACACGTTGTTACCGAGACATTGATTTTGTGGTTATTTCTGTTGATTGCACAGACAATCAGTTGTTATGAGAGCCATAAAACTAGTGTATCCCACTGCATGCTTCTCTCCCGTGGTTTCCTGCTGAATTAAGGGCCACTTACGGCCTAAGGAAACACTGACATTTTATGGTAACATTTTGCCTGATTTCCATGGGAATTATTATGATACAGTAGGTAAACATGTGACGAGTACTGCGTATATGAAGAGGCAGGACGCAGACATTAACAAGGTCAGGGTTTACTTAACAATGACAAAGAGATATAACAAAGAGTAAACGACACGAAGCTAAACAATCACACACAACATCATACAGAACAGTCCAGGGCTAAACAGGGCTGGTGATGAGATGATGAGGTGCAGGTGCGCTGGAGGTGATTAGGGTGCGTTGGGTTTCCATTCCGGTGTTGCTGAGGTGGTGCGCTCAGACCTGTGGCTCAGTAGACCGGCGAATCAGAGTGTGGAGGGGAGCAACGGGAGGAGACGTGACACACATTAACCCTAGACATAACGTGATTCTGTCTGAGCTCATTTATTATAATGTAATTTCACATACTGTAGCCCCTGTCCACTCCATCTATTACTTCACTCCAGCTAATAGTCCACTCCATTTATTAGTCCACTCCATCTATACGTCCACTCCAGCTATTAGTCCACTCCAGCTATTAGTCCACTCCATCTAATTGTCCACTCCATCGAAACGTCCACTCCATCTATACGTCCACTCCATCTATACGTCCACTCCATCTATACGTCCACTCCATTTATTAGTCCACTCCATCTATACGTCCACTCCATCGAAACGTCCACTCCATCTATACGTCCACTCCATCTATACGTCCACTCCATCTATACGTCCACTCCATTTATTAGTCCACTCCATCTAATTGTCCACTCCATCGAAACGTCCACTCCATCTATACGTCCACTCCATCTATACGTCCACTCCATCTATACGTCCACTCCATCTATTAGTCCACTCCATCTATACGTCCACTCCATCTATACGTCCACTCCATCTATACGTCCACTCCATCTATACGTCCACTCCATCTATACGTCCACTCCATCTATACGTCCACTCCATCTATACGTCCACTCCATCTATACGTCCACTCCATCTATACGTCCACTCCATCTATTAGTCCACTCCATCTATACGTCCACTCCATCTATACGTCCACTCCATCTATACGTCCACTCCATCTATACGTCCACTCCATCTATTAGTCCACTCCATCTATACGTCCACTCCATCTATACGTCCACTCCATCTATACGTCCACTCCATCTATACGTCCACTCCATCTATACGTCCACTCCATCTATACGTCCACTCCATCTATACGTCCACTCCATCTATACGTCCACTCCATCTATACGTCCACTCCATCTATTAGTCCACTCCATCTATACGTCCACTCCATCTATTAGTCCACTCCATCTATACGTCCACTCCATCTATACGTCAACTCCATCTATATGTCCACTCCATCTATACGTCCACTCCATCTATACGTCCACTCCATCTATACGTCCACTCCATCTATTAGTCCACTCCATCTATACGTCCACTCCATCTATACGTCAACTCCATCTATACGTCCACTCCATCTATACGTCCACTCCATCTATACGTCCACTCCAGCTATTAGTCCACTCCATCTATTAGTCCACTCCATCTATACGTCCACTCCATCTATACGTCCACTCCATCTATACGTCCACTCCATCTATACGTCCACTCCATCTATACGTCCACTCCATCTATACGTCCACTCCATCTATACGTCCACTCCATCTATACGTCCACTCCATCTATACGTCCACTCCATCTATACGTCCACTCCATCTATTAGTCCACTCCATCTATACGTCCACTCCATCTATTAGTCCACTCCATCTATACGTCCACTCCATCTATACGTCCACTCCAGCTATTAGTCCACTCCATCTATACGTCCACTCCAGCTATTAGTCCACTCCATCTATTAGTCCACTCCATCTATTAGTCCACTCCATCTATACGTCCACTCCATCTATACGTCCACTCCATCTATTAGTCCACTCCATCTATACGTCTACTCCAGCTATTAGTCCACTCCATCTATTAGTCCACTCCATCTATTAGTCCACTCCATCTATACGTCCACTCCACCCATATCCTTGTTTCTAATGTCTTCTCTATGTCACATTTATAATGCTTTTAGAATAGAAAGATTATAATTTTTTTTGGTAGGAACTATTTAATTGTAAAGAGTCCATAGCCAGTTGCTTTAGCTTTGTGCTAAACATTTACATTTTGTTGAAGCTTGACACATTATAGGCAGTATGTTCTTCTGTAGTAGCAAGGTTGTTCTGCCCCAGTAGAACCCTAGCATGAGTTAAGATTGTGTGTGTGTGTGTGTGTGTGTGTGTGTGTGTGTGTGTGTGTGTGTGTGTAAACAGAACACACCTTTCTCTGTTGGTTTAGTTAAACAGCCTTTTTAGTGTACAACCTCCGGCATGGGCAACCGCTAACCAGGATACAGGTACACACACACACACACAGACATGCCATTCACATTCTTAAGCCCTGTATACATGGCCCTGGTATAATACACCAGATCTCAGGGGAACAGTGAGGGAACAGCGGGAGAGACAGGAGGGAGCAGGACCCAGGAGCCAACACTAAGGCCACCCGGCCCCGATATGCATACATACATTTTTAATATATAAAGACCTGTTCTGAACCGACCCGAGGACAACTAGACCCGTTCCATATAGAGCTGGTCGGATTCAGACCCGAAGCTCGTTTATTAACCGGAGCTGATAAAGCGTGAGAGGAGGGAGAGAGGTGCCGCTCTAGCATGCGGGGAGGGGCCGTACTGTGAGAGAGTGACACAGGGAGGAAGGAGAGACGAGAGATGGCAACCAATCAAGCCGACTCGCGCTATAGCAGACTAATAGCTGCCACAGCTAGGTTATTTATCATCAAATATGATTAAGTAGTACCTGTCTTGACTGCATCAATCTGGGAGAAGCTAGTTAAGCTAGCTAACGTTAGCTAGCTAGGCAAACTGAGGCTGCAGTGCATGTGCTTTCTAATCATACAGTTACAAATAACAACAACTCCATTCAGAATATTAAGTAGCAGCCTACCTGTTGGCTCTTTGGTCCTTGTAGCCTATACTTCTCCTTTAATCTTTAACTGCAGTTGGAGGGTCACACAGATAGTTTCTTGGTAGTCTTAAACAAATCTACTTGAAACAAAAGTATACACCTCACACACATGGTTATGGTCTTTGAAAAAAGTAGACACCTGTACCATGTGTTCCATTTTGAGTTTGCATCCCAATATTACACTATATACAGTGGGGGAAAAAAGTATTTAGTCAGCCACCAATTGTGCAAGTTTTCCCACTTAAAAAGATGAGAGAGGCCTGTAATTTTCATCATAGGTACACGTCAACTATGACAGACAAATTGAGAAAAACAAATCCAGAAAATCACATTGTAGGATTTTTAATGAATTTATTTGCAAATTATGGTGGAAAATAAGTATTTGGTCACCTACAAACAAGCAAGATTTCTGGCTCTCACAGACCTGTAACTTCTTCTTTAAGAGGCTCCTCTGTCCTCCACTCGTTACCTGTATTAATGGCACCTGTTTGAACTTGTTATCAGTATAAAAGACACCTGTCCACAACCTCAAACAGTCACACTCCAAACTCCACTATGGCCAAGACCAAAGAGCTGTCAAAGGACACCAGAAACAGAATTGTAGACCTGCACCAGGCTGGGAAGACTGAATCTGCAATAGGTAAGCAGCTTGGTTTGAAGAAATCAACTGTGGGAGCAATTATTAGGAAATGGAAGACATACAAGACCACTGATAATCACCCTCGATCAGGGGCTCCACGCAAGATCTCACCAGTGGGGTCAAAATGATCACAAGAACGGTGAGCAAAAATCCCAGAACCACACGGGGGGACCTAGTGAATGACCTGCAAAGAGCTGGGACCAAAGTAACAAAGCCTACCATCAGTAACACACTACGCCGCCAGGGACTCAAATCCTGCAGTGCCAGACGTGTCCCCCTGCTTAAGCCAGTACATGTCCAGGCCCGTCTGAAGTTTGCTAGAGTGCATTTGGATGATCCAGAAGAGGATTGGGAGAATGTCATATGGTCAGATGAAACCAAAATATAACTTTTTGGTAAAAACTCAACTCGTCGTGTTTGGAGGACAAAGAATGCTGAGTTGCATCCAAAGAACACCATACCTACTGTGAAGCATGGGGGTGGAAACATCATGCTTTGGGGCTGTTTTTCTGCAAAGGGACCAGGACGACTGATCCGTGTAAAGGAAAGAATGAATGGGGCCATGTATCGTGAGATTTTGAGTGAAAACCTCCTTCCATCAGCAAGGGCATTGAAGATGAAACATGGCTGGGTCTTTCAGCAAGACAATGATCCCAAACACACCGCCCGGGCTTCGTAAGAAGTATTTCAAGGTCCTGGAGTGGCCTAGCCAGTCTCCAGATCTCAACCCCATAGACAATCTTTGGAGGGAGTTGAAAGTCTGTGTTGCCCAGCGACAGCCCCAAAACATCACTGCTCTAGAGGAGATCTGCATGGAGGAATGGGCCAACATACCAGCAACAGTGTGTGAAAACCTTTTGAAGATTTACAGAAAACGTTTGACCTGTGTCATTGCCAACAAAGGGTATATAACAAAGTATTGAGAAACTTTTGTTATTGACCAAATACTTATTTTCCACCATAATTTGCAAATAAATTCATAAAAAATCCTACAATGTGATTTTCTGGATATTTTTTCCTCATTTTGTCTGTCATAGTTGACGTGTACCTATGATGAAAATTACAGGCCTCTCTCATCTTTTTAAGTGGGAGAACTTGCACAATTGGTGGCTGACTAAATACTTTTTTCCCCACTGTATACATCAGCGGTTTCTTTAAATAATGTTGATTAATTATGAAATTATGAAAAATATTAATAATATTCCACCCATGAGGGCGATTTGGTCATTTGACTGCAGGAAAGGGCTACCTTTTTAATTCCGTCATTTTAATTCCATCTTCCATTGATTAGATATCTCCTAACTTTTGCTCCACACGGAGGCTCTAAGACTGTAGCCTATTGCCGCTTTGATGACTCATGATTGGCCAACACTCCACTCTCGTGAAAACCAGCAGCATAAATTATAAAATGTCTCTCTCTCTCTTTACTACAGTAGTCCCCTTCTGATCTGTAGGGGCCCTTCCGGACAATTCAGTAAAAATTACACATACCCGAGACCCGTGACAATCATATCAGATCCGACCAAGACCCGGGACATTATTTACAATTTTGGATCTGGGGCCGTTAGGGTCCCAGGTCGGGTCTCGGGTATTCAGGTACAGTTGGATCCGTGAAGACCTTTAGTGTGCACGCATAGAGGCGGACCTTACAGGCCCCAGGTGGAAGGTAAAACGCTTGGTAAGGTTGTTACAGTGTATGTGTGTGTGTGTGTCTGCCTGCCTGTCTGTCTGTCTGTCTGTCTCTCTGTCTGTGTGTATGTTTGTGTGTTGTACTGATGTTTTACTGCGAGCGAATAGCGAGCAAAACTGTTATGATTGTATTGTAGAACATTAGGCTACTGCATAATCAATGCTTGACAAGTGTCCAATATGTGGGTATTGTTGCTGTCAGCTGTACGGCTGTGGGACTTGCTGCTGTAAAGAAATGTGATTGGTTTTCTGTGCAGCCTCGTAAAAGGTATTTTAGCACTGTGACCTGAGATGACTTGGAATACTGGTTGAATCCCAAATGGTACCCTATTCCCTTTATAGTGCACGACTTTTGACCACGACTCAGTCACAGTCAAGAGGATTGGATTGGATAGTTAGGATCGATGATTGTACTGAAGCTGTTGTGGAGGAGCGCAACAGAGCTACTGCAGCCAGGCAAACCTTAGAGCAGGGGTGGGCAACTTTGATGGGGGCGGGAGCCACAAAAAAGGAAACTCATCATGAGGGGCCGCAGGGATCGTGGTACTTCTTAATATAAATCCACTACCGTTCTATAATTCCACTATTAGTTTGTGTTTCTTACATCTGCAAACAGCTCATTTGTCTTTTCTTAGTAAGTTGGGCATAAATCTTGTTAGCCACTAATGCTAATCGCTAGCTAGCTAATAAATGTACTGAGTCAGAGCAAACGCAACTAGCTATACAGCCTGATAATACCAGTGATGGTGTAGACCTACATCTGCATGTTTTTTTGTACAACAGTATCTTCTAAATCAAAGAGGAATAAGCGACGCAAGAATATGTTAGCTACATGAAGTAGCTAAGAGAGAACTTTCAATGTAGCCAAAGATTATATGGTCCCCTAGGAAACACTTGTCAACACTTTGGTTCCTACCCTGTCACAATAACGCCTCCCTGGTTTTTTCATTTGTTGTCATGTCAAACACTGTATTCAATGTGCCTACTATTATATTCTAACTATAGAATTAGAATAATCATTATATTTCCATGATTCCAACAGTTCACCCAAGTGTTTTGCTCTAAATCACAAGTCAAATCGCAATTGCAACAGTTTGGTTAAGAATAAGGCCTACACTCTAAAAAGTAAAGGTTCCTGGAGGATCCTTTAGGGGTTCTTCAAATTGAAACTGTGGGGGAACCCCTATAAGTTATTTGAATAACTCTTTAAAAGGGTTCTTCAAAAAACCCTTTTAATGGATCCTCGAAGAACCTTTTGAATAACCTTTTGGGGTTAATTTTTGAACTTCTTCCCCTATTATTATTATTATTATTATTATTAGTAGTAGTAGTAGTAGTAGTAGTAGTAGTAGTAGTAGTAGTAGTAGTAGTAGTAGTAGTAGTAGTAGTAGTAGTAGTAGTAGTAGTAGTAGTAGTAGTAGTAGTAGTACGCTTAACAACAATAACACAATATTTTAGTTGTCAGTGTTTATTAGGATTTTAGTGGCAAAGCAGAATAAAAAAATCTCAATATAAGGTCAACTCCCAGCAGAGCCCCAAGTCCAATGGGTATATCCTCTGGCATGTTGATGTTGGCATGTTGATGTTAATGTGTTGATGTTCTTCGTATCCATAGCCAGAATGATTTTGCAGTGCATGGTGATCGAACAGGTTTCCTGTTATATTCATCAGAGGTGTATGGAGGGTGAAGTCTGTGAATCCAAAAATGTGTAATTATACAGATGATTAACAAAACATGCACACGACAGTATTCATACCTTGGTTTTTGTGGTAAATATGAATGAAAAAAACTATTTTGATAATGGTTTTCATACACATACCTTGTCCATAATGTAGAGGCCTATGGGATTTTCATTGAAGAGGTAAGGGAGGAGGATGGTACATGTGATCTGCTTAACATACCAATAGACATACCTTTGTATGCCTCCTCGTCTGTATACCTGCAGACACAGGCACAAAAGTGAACACTTCAGTCATCTGCACCCAATACGGCTAGCCTTCAACATATTCTTATAGCCTACATATTCTTACCTCTTAGTTGATTGATATCCATTGAATTGTATCCATTTTCTGTTTCGCACAAATATGAAAAGATAGATGGTATGATCATAAAACAATATCAATTTAGATCATACAAGGGACAAACCTTACCTTAAATTGAGGAGATCTTTATGTTTTTCAGTTAATTGCCTGCACCTGCTGTCCTTTCAAATCCAAATGTTTCAGTTGGGCAGTTTGGTTCCTGCAAGAACCCCCACCAACTAATGAGCTTCCTCGATGAACTCCACCTCCTATGGGGTTCTTGGAAGAACCTTTTGGGTGCAATTTTCAGTGCCAAGAACCCTAAGGTTCTTCAAAGAACGTTGAGGATCTTAGAAAAACCCTTATTGAACCCCTCATTTTTAGAGTGTAGATTGTTTGCACATATTGTGCAGCCCTACAAGGCAGTGTGGAAATGACCTAAAATGAGTGCAGGAAATGCAGAAATTGATGAAAATGTTGAATTGACCAGTATAAAACAATCAGAATCAAGAAAGACCCATTGAAATCACTTAGAATGTACAGTTGAAGTCGGAAGTTTACATACACTTAGGTTGGAGTCATTAAAACTAGTTTTTCAACCACTCCACAAATTTCTTGTTAACAAACTATAGTTTTGGCAAGTCGGTTAGGACATCTACTTTGTTAGCGGTTTTTCACCATTGTCCGTGGCCTGCACTACCTACCAGCCAGCTCTAGCCTGGACTATTATCGGCCAGTCTGCACTGTCTGCACAGCGCGTTATCGACCCAGAACCTATCGGATTTTCTGCCGGAATCACTGAATCACTGGACCTTTAACACTAGCTAGCTGCAACCAAATGAACGTTGTTGTAGCCTTGAGTCAGGCACATCTCCCGGCTATCTACCTCTCTGTCAACCGGACAGGACCCCCTAGAGTCGACACGGAGCCCCACCGATCCATCACAACTGGTCTGCTGACGTAATCGTCTGTGGTTTCAACAGGCTTCCCGTTGCGACGACCACGAAGATCCATCTGCTAGCCCCGGCCCGCTAGCACACACAAACAACAGCCGTGCTTCCTGCTCGCTGTGCTGTAGCACCAATTCGAACTGCTCTCGGACTCACATATTGCTGCTCACTGGACCTTATGATCACTCAGCTGCACAGCTGATGCCTGCTGGACTGTTCCTTTACACGGTACCCTGTCCTGTTTATCTGTTTAGCCTCAGCCCAAACTTTATCGCCATTACCAGTTGTTGTCTTAGCTCTCTCTAATAACACCTGTGATTGCTTTATGCCTCTCTCCCATGTCAATATGCCTTGCCTATTGCTGTTCCAGTTAGTTCTTATTATACAATTTCACTGTAGAACCCCAAGTCCCTCTCAAACTGCCTCAAATAGTTCCTTTGTTCCACCCCCCCCCATACACGCCGAGACCGGCTTAATCGGTGCCTCCAGTGATGCTATCTCTTTCATTGTTACCCAACAGGCTTAGGTTTACCTCCACTGTACTCATATCCTTGTCTGTACATAATGCCGTGAATCTATTCTACAATGCCCGGAAATCTGCCCCCTTTATTCTCTGGCAATATTCTCTGGCAATTCGAATCCCACAGTACCTTCTCCGCTATGCAATCCGGTTTCCAAGCTGGTCATGGGTGCACCTCAGCCACGCTCAAGGTCCTAAACGATATTATAACCGCGATCGATAATAGACAGTACTGTGCAGCCGTCTTCATCGACCTGGCCAAGGCTTTCGACTCTGTCAACCACCGCATTCTTATTGGCAGACTAAATAGCCTTGGTTTCTCAAATGACTGCCTCGCCTGGTTCACAAACTACTTCTCAGATAGAGTTCAATGTGTCAAATCGGAGGGTCTGTTGTCTGGACCTATGGCAGTCTCTATGGGGGTGCCACAGGGTTCAATTCTTGGGCCGACTCTTTTCTCCGTGTATATCAATGATGTCGCTCTTGCTGCTGGTGACTCTCAGATCCACCTCTACACAGACGACACCATTTTGTATACATCTGGCCCTTCATTGGACACTGTGTTAACAAACCTCCAAACGAGCTTCAATGCCATACAACACTCCTTCAGTAGCCTCCAACTGCTCTTAAACTCTAGTAAAACTAAATGCATGCTCTTCAATCGAACACTGCTGGCACCCGCCCACCCGACTAGAATCACTACTCTCGATGGGTCTGACCTAGAGTATGTGGACAACTACAAATACCTAGGTGTCTGGTTAGACTGTAAACTCTCTTTCCAGACTCACATTAAGCATCTCCAATCCAAAGTTAAATCTAAAATCAGCTTCCAATTTCGCAACAAAGCCTCCTTCACTCATGCTGCCAAACATGCCCTCGTAAAACTGACTATCCTACCGATCCTTGACTTCGGCGATGTCATTTACAAAATAGCCTCCAACACTCTACTCAGCAAATTGGATGTAGTCTATCACAGTGCCATCCGTTTTGTCACCAAAGCCCCATATACTACCCACCACTGTGACCTGTACGCTCTTGTTGGCTGGTCCTCACTACATATTCGTCGCCAAACCCACTGGCTCCAGGCCATCTATAAATCACTGTTAGGCAAATCCCCGCCTTATCTTAGCTCATTGGTCACCATAGCAACACTCACCCGTAGTATGCGCTCCAGCAGGTATATCTCACTGGTCATCCCCAAAGCCAACACCTCCTTTGGCCGCCATTCCTTCCAGTTCTCTGCTGCCAATGACTGGAACGAATTGCAAAAATCTCTGAAGCTGGAGACTCTTATCTCCCTCACTAACTTTAAGCATCAGTTGTCAGAGCACGTTACCGATCACTGCACCTGTACACAGCCCATCTGAAATTAGCTCACCCAACTACCTCATCCCCATATTGTTATTTATTTTGCTCATTTGCAGTTTCCCAGTATCTCTATTTGCACATCATCTCTTGCACATCTATCATTCCAGTGTTAATACTAATTGTAATTATTTTGCACTATGGCCTATTTATTGCCTTACCTCCATAACTTGCTACATTTGCACACACTGTATATATATTTTCTGTTGTATTTTTGACTTTATGTTTTGTTTTACCCCATATGTAACTCTGTGTTGTTGTTTTTATCGCACTGCTTTGCTTTATCTTGGCCAGGTCGCAGTTGTAAATGAGAACTTGTTCTCAACTGGCTTACCTGGTTAAATAAAGGTTAAATAAAAAATTTAAAAAGTATGCTGTGGGGGTGATTTGCTGCAGGAGGGACTGGTGCACTTCACAAAATAGATGGCATCATAAGGAAGGAATATTATGTGGATATATTGAAGCAACATCTCAAGACATCAGTCAGGAAGTTAAAGCTTGGTCGCAAATGGATCTTCCAAATGGACAATGACCCCAAGCATACTTCCAAAATTGTGGCAAAATGGCTTAAGGACAACAAAGTCAAGGTATTGGAGTGGCCATCACAAAGCCCTGACCTCAATCCTATAGAACATTTGTGGGCAGAACTGAAAAAGCGTGTGCGAGCAAGGAGGCGTACAAACCTGACTCAGTTACACCAGCTCTGTCAGGAGGAATGGGCCAAAATTCACCCAACTTATTGTGGGAAGCTTGTGGAAGGCTACCCGAAACGTTAGACCCAAGTTAAACAATTTAAAGGCAATGCTACCAAATACTAATTGAGTGTATGTAAACTTCTGACCCACCGGGAATGTGATGAAAGAAATAATAGCTGAAATAAATCATTCTCTCTTCTATTATTCTGACATTTCACATTCTTAAAATAAAGTGGTGATCCTAACTGACCTAAAAAAGGGAATTTCTACTAGGATTAAATGTCAGGAATTGTGAAAAACTGAGTTTAAATGTATTTGGCTAAGGTGTATGTAAACTTCAGACTTCAACTGTATGTGTTGCCACCCTAGGGTCACGCACTACTCATAAAGCAAATTTAGAACTTTTATTATTAAAAAACATACTGTCAAATACCATCATACCGTCTAATCTTTTTTTAAATACCGTGATATGATATTTTGGTCACATCGCTCAGCCCTACCACCTTGTGAGTAAAACATTTTACGCCCCCCCCTCGTGACAGCGAAGATGATTCTACTCATTTTGCCATAGGGCGTAGAGAAAAATTGCCTATATATTGCCTATATAGTGGCCTGTTATATAATGTAAGTAGTCGACTATATAGGGAATAGGGTGCCATTTGGGATGCACCAGTGTTATCTATGCTGTTGAGAGGATGTCAGGATGGGGAAGTGCTGTGGTATGGGATCCCTTGATATCTGCTTCTCTAATCACTGAAAGAAAACGTATCTTTAGCAAGATTCTCTAGAGAGCATGGAAAAGGTACTGTATCATAAGGAAAAGTCCTATCTGTGGTTGTGTAGATGGGAGAAAGCAGCATTATGTACTGTGTTAGGTTATCCACAGTGAAAGCCCTGTGATCAGCCAGTCTTTAGGACTGTGATCTGCTCTCTCTAAATTGAGCTTCTATCAGACTGACTAGCAGCTCAATTATTAACATTAACAAATGTATTCTCCCTGCCTCTCTCTGCTCTCCAATGGGTTGAGTAAGCTATTCATGCAGAGAGGGAGATGGGGACTATTGCAGGCCCAAAGGCCCACATCAACATATTTACCTCTGTCGCTCTGTCTTTCTCTTTGTCTCGCTCTCTCTCTCTCTGTTTCTCTGTCTCTCTGTCTCTGAACAGTGAGGGAAAAAAGTATTTGATCCCCTGCTGATTTTGTACGTTTGCCCACTGACAAAGAAATGATCAGTCTATAATTTCAATGGTAGGTTTATTTGAATAGTGAGAGACAGAATAACAACAAAAAAATCCAGAAAAACGCATGTAAAAAATATAACAAATTTATTTGCATTTTAATGTGGGAAATAAGTATTTGACCCCCTCTCAATCAGAAAGATTTCTGGCTCCCAGGTGTCTTTTATACAGGTAACGAGCTGAGATTAGGAGCACATTCTTAAAGGGAGTGCTCCTAATCTCAGTTTGTTACCTGTATAAAAGACACCTGTCCACAGAAGCAATCAATCAATCAGATTACAAACTCTCCACCATGGCCTAGACCAAAGATCTCTCCAAGGATGTCAGGGACAAGATTGAAGACCTACACAAGGCTGGAATGGGCTACAAGACCATCGCCAAGCAGCTTGGTGAGAAGGTGACAACAGTTGGTGCGATTATTCGCAAATGGAAGAAACACAAAAGACTGTCAATCTCCATCGGCCTGGGGCTCCATGCAAGATCTCACCTCGTGGAGTTGCAATGATCATGAGAACGGTGAGGAATCAGCCCAGAACTACACGGGAGGATCTTGTCAATGATCTCAAGGCAGCTGGGACCATCGTCACCAAGAAAACAATTGGTAACACACTACGCCGTGAAGGACTGAAATCCTGCAGCGCCTGCAAGGTCCCCCTGCTCAAGAAAACACATATACAGGGCCGTCTTAAGTTTGCCAATGAACATCTGAATGATTCAGAGGAGAACTGGGTGAAAGTGTGAGACCAAAATGGAGCTATTTGGCATCAACTCAACTCGCCATGTTTGGAGGAGGAGGATTGCTGCCTATGACCCCAAGAACACCATCCCCACCGTCAAACATGGAGGTGGAAACATTATGCTTTGGGGGTGTTTTTCTGCTAAGGGGACAGGACAACTTCACCGCATCAAAGGGACGATGGACGGGGCCATGCACCGTCAAATCTTGGGTGAGAACCTCCTTCCCTCAGCCAGGGCATTGAAAATGGATCGTGGAAGGGTATTCCAGCATGACAATGACCCAAAACACACGGCCAAGGCAACAAAGGAGTGGCTCAAGAAGAAGCACATTAAGGTCCTGGAGTGGCCTAGCCAGTCTCCAGACCTTAATCCCTTGGAGAATCTGTGGAGGGAGCTGAAGGTTCGAGTTGCCAAACGTCAGGCTCGAAACCTTAATGACTTGGAGAAGATCTGCAAAGAGGAGTGGGACAAAATCCCTCCTGAGATGTGTGCAAACCTGGTGGCCAACTACAAGAAACGTCTGACCACTGTGATTGCCAACAAGGGTTTTGCCACCAAGTACGAAGACATGTTTTGCAGAGGAGTCAAATACTTATTTCCCTCATTAAAATGCAAATCAATTTATAAAATTTTTGACATGCGTTTTTCTGGAATTTTTTGTTGTTATTCTGTCTCTCACTGTTCAAATAAACCTACCATTAAAATTATAGACTGATCATGTCTTTGTCAGTGGGCAAACGTACAACAAATCAAATACTTTTTTCCCTCACTGTATCTCCGTGATGTACAACATGTTTTTGAAAGTCTATGAGTGTTGTTCGATCTGCTTTATTGATTCCGATCTAAGACAGTCTCATCCAGCTTGGAGCGGTAGTAGCTGGCAGTTAATGGCATTCAGTATTTTTGCATACATATGTCTAAAATAGGATAGACTATCACACCATACTAATATCTTATTAATAAAACATTTCCCAAGGTTAAAATGGGTCACCTTAAGGAAGATGTTACCCGATAAACTGCAAACTCCTTTCAAAGAAAATAATCCTCTATTTGCCTAGCTTTTCTTTACTGACTGTTCAGTGGCTAAGGCTGCTCTTGTCTTGGTATTTGGGTACTGTCATATTATAGCCATTTGAAGTATTATAACATTGTCCTTTAGAACATGGTTCCAGTCACTATGTTGGATGTATAACCAGGCCAGTGCAGTATGTCTTCGCTCAGCTTGGCTCAGTAGTGTGGAAAGGGCAATTTTGTGACCATGTAGGCTTCTGATGATTTAACCAGCAGTTACTGTTGATAAGTGGTGAATGTAGGTATTAATAGGTAATAGCTGTTGATTGATTTAGTGCTGTTTGGGGTTGCCCTGCCCTTGAGCACCAAGGTTTCGACTCCAAGCTGATTGTTGCTCTTGACTGTACCATGACCTCTTGTTGATTTTCTACCACACATTGTTGTTTGACCATGCCAGTGTCTACATGCATTCTGATTGGTTACTGGGTTATTTCAATCATCCAATCATGTCTATAGGTTTGTCAACTGACAGGCTGTGAAAAGTTATTGACATTAGTTATTCTTATAGACTTGAGTTATTGCTTTGTATATTGGTTTTTATTGGATTGATTTAATGGATCAGATTTATTGTTAGTGGGAAAGGATCAGAATTGGGCTGCCTGTGTAAACGGAACCTTAGGATGATGAGGCCTGAAGTGTACCATAGGGTTATTGGGACTAGCAGACGTCAACACAAAGCAATAACACTTCAAATAGAATAGATCTACTGTGCATAAAGACACTAGGGTCAGGGGATTATTAGAGGGTTAAGGATCAGGGTCAGGAGGGGTCACAGTTCTCATTGTGGTGAGGACAGGAATGTTGGAATCAGACCTGGGTTCAAATACTATTTAAAATCTTTAAAATACTTGTGCTGTCATATTGGTCCATTCCGGCAGGCAAGCTCAATCAAGCCCAGCTGAAATTATGTCAAATAGTATTTGAACCCCGGTCTGGTTGTAATTAGACCAACACCTCCAGTGATGGATTGGGACTGTCAGGAGCTGGTTAGAGCTAAACTCAAGGCTTTTATCCTCCATAGTAGACAACAGTTTTTACTTTCAATCTCATCCAAAAGGCTCTTTGTGTTCTTTCTATTCCTTCTGTTCTTCATGGCCTTGTCTCTTCTATTTCCCGTCTTCTATTCCAGGGGGTCACCACCACCTTGATTCGTTTTGCAGTTTCCTAAGATGCCACCGAATGCTTTATGATTATAAAATACCCTGTCATCGTTTTCTGGTACCTTGTGTCCTCACCTTGTGACTTGCTGCAAACTGACCATTAGGCTAAGTAAAGGTGCAGAAGAAAATATCAGAGTGAAAAAGGAGAATCTCCACATACCTCAATCAGATGTAATGTGAGTGGTTAGATTTGCTAAGCTTTCGGTCAGTGATGACCTTGGTCAGACTCAGAACATCTGATTGAAGAGTGCTGTCTTCACGTTGTGTCTCCTGAACAGTTTGAAGGCGTTAACTATGTTATTCTCCCTCTGTCAGGTCTGGCAGGTGTGAGGTGTCCCCTTCCTAATGCCCCATTGCCACCCCTGTGTGGCAGCTGTACCTGTGCAACCTCTATGTAGGCACTTTATCCGTGCCACCTCTGTGTGGGAGTGCTCCTCACCAGTTAGGTCTGGCAGGTATGAGGTGTCCCTGACCTCATGTCCCCGTGCCACCTCTGTGTGGGAGCGCTCCTCACTAGTTAGGTCAGGCTGGAGTGAGGTGTCCCCGCTGCCGTCCTCGTGCCATCCCTGTGCCATCCATGGGCCAGCCTCTCTAACCTCTAGGATACCTTTGGTTATTCCCTCCTAGTCAGAACAGGCCCGTGTTTCCATGTCCTCCTGCCACCCCAGTGCTGCAGCGCCCCAATTGGCTCCTCACAAGGCACTGGGTTTATGAAGTGAGGGAGCGTTCCGATGGGTGTTACCCTAGCAGCCATATTAGACTATGCCTAGCAACAGGGGAGCCCCCAGCCTGGGGGACACAGAGTTATCTAACATAATTATCTCACTGTCAAGAGTTCACCAAGCAGGGGTCGCCAGGGGTTTGCACTGCCAGGGCACTCTGTTCTCACTGTAACCAGTTCCAGTAATCTGGTTCAGGTTATTAATCAACCTACCAGGGTGTTTACAAACACTACAGGAACAAGATTATCCACATGTATCAATCAAATTTTTACTAATACTGTAGAACTTTGTTCTAAAGCTGTATCCGTACCCATTGGATGAAGTGATCACAATATAGAGACTATATCCAGGAAAGCTAAAGTTCCAAAAGCTGGGCCTAAAATAGTGTATAAGAGATCATACAAAAGATTTTGCTGTGACTCTTATGTGGATGATGTTAAAAATATTTGTTGGTCTGATGTGATTAATAAGGAGCATCCAGATGCTGCACTTTATGAATTTATGACATTTCTTCTTCCAATTATTGATAAACATGCACCTGTTAAGAAATGTGCCTGCTAAATGGCATATTATTTATTTATTATTAAATGGACTGTTAGAACTGTTAAGGCACCATGGATTGATGAGGAATTGAAAAACAGTTTGGTTGAAAGAGATGGGGCAAAAGGAGTGGATAATAAGTCTGGCTGCACATCTGACTGGCTGACTTACTGCAAATTGAGAAATTATGTGACTAAACTTAACAAAAATAAGAAGAAACTGTATTATGAAGCCAAGATCAATGACATAAAGAATGATGGAAAAAAACTGGAGTACTTTAAATGAAATTATGGGCAGAAAAACAAATTCAACTACATCTTTCATCGAATCAGATGGCTTATTCATCACAAAACCATTTGATGTTGCCAATTATTTTAATGATTACTTCATTGGCAAAGTGGGCAAACTTAGGCAGGAAATGCCAACAACGAACAGTGAGCCATCATATTCATGCATAAAAAAACAAAGAATGAAAGAAAAGCATTGCGAGTTTGAATTTTGTAAAGTTAGTGTGGGAGAGGTGGAAAGATTATTTTTATCGATCAATAATGACAAACCTCCTGGCATTGACAACTTAGATGGAAACTCTTTGTCTCAGTATCTCACCGCACACACACACTCTCACACTCACACACAGCCTGACACGTTCAGGTTTGACGTAATCCTTGGCTGTTTCTGTGACAGGTGGCTTAGATGACAACTTAGCTACTAAGGATGGTAGCTGACTCTATAGCCACTCCTATCTGTCATATCTTTCATCTGAGCCTAAAGGAAATTCTTTGTCCTCAGGCCTGGAGGGAAGACAAAGTAATTCCGCTTCCCAAGAGTGTTAAAGCAGCCTTTACTGGTTCTAACAGCAGACCTATCAGCTTGCTGCCAGCTCTTAGCAAACTGTTGGAAAAAATTGTGTTTGACCAAATACAGATTTTCAGCGTGCTTATAGAGAAGGGCACTCAACATGTACTGCACTGACACAAATGACTGATGATTGGTTGAAAGAAAATTTATAATAAGAACATACACCTACGTTCATTTTACCAGGTATGTTGACTGAGAACACATTCTCATTTATAGCAATGACTTGGGGAATAGTTACAGGGGAGAGGAATGAGCCAATTGGAATCTGGGGATGATTAGGTGGCCAGATAGACAATTTAGCCAGGACACCAGTGTTAACACCCCTACTCTTACAATAAGTGCCATGTGATTTTCAGGAACCACAGAGTGTCAGGACACCCGTTTAATGTCCTGTCCAAAAGACCGCTCCCTACACAGGGAAATGTCCCCACACCACTTCCAGCAGCATCTGGTCTCCCATCCAGGGACTGACCAAGACCAACCCTGCTTAGCTTCAGAGGCAAGCCAGCGGTGGGATGCAGGGTGGTATGCTGTTGGCTACTGCACACACCCACTACCTCACACCAACTACCTACTACCACACACCTACTACTTACTACCACACACCTACTACCTACCACCTACTACCACACACACCTACTACCTACTACCACACAACTACTACCTACTACCACACACCTACTATCTACATCCTACTACCACAACTACTACCACACACCTACTACCTACCACCCACTACCACACACCTACTACGTTCTTGTGAGGACGACTGTGGAGAATGCATAAAACATTACATTTGAGAAGCACTCAAACTCCCCCTACTCTATTACCTCACGCTGCACCTCCACATTCACTGAACCTTCTTCCAGTCAGGACAATGTCAACAATAGAGACAAAACAAGATATACACAAAGCAAACATTTCCTTCATAATTATCAGCTAGCTATATGTGAATCATAATAATCTAGCTAGCCAGCTAGTTAAACAGGCAAAAATGAACTAAAACTGGAGGTACAGTATGCAAGGTAGATGGACAATTTTCGTGGGTAGCTAGCTACCAATTCTTCATGGCTAGCTAGATAGCCAGTTAGCCCTATTGACTTACCCATTCACGGAACCTTCTTCCAGCCAGGAAATGGCAATAGAGAAGAAACAAGATATACACAAAGCAAACGTTTTACTTCACAACTATCAGCTAGCTATATGTGAAACGTAATAATGTAGCTAACCAGATAGTTTAACAGGCAAAAATGGCCTAAAACTAATGTTATGCAAGGTAGATGTCAATTCTTTGTGGGTAGATAGCTAGCTAACAATACTTTGTGGCTATCTGGCTAGCTAACAGTAGTATCTAGCCAGTTAGCCCTATTGACTTACTATGGGCTTGCAATCTACTCACACTACAGTGGGTATTGTAGGTAGATAAACATGCAAAAATGTACACTGCAAATATTTATTAACGTATCAAGATAAAATATTGTAGTCAGGCAACATATGAGATGTCAATAGGCAACATTTCATTCCGAAGTCAGAGTATATTTTCTCTCGCTTCAGCTCAAATAATGGCCGCCATTGATTTCAATAAATGTTGCGTAATTTTTTACATGGTTGCGTCATATTTCTGTGCGTACGTTCCGTTGAAGCTTGCATCGATGCATGCTTAAAAATATGTACAAACGGAGTACGCATTCGAGAAGTGCCCTCCGTGCTCCATTTCGCATATTTTGATTTGGACTCATACTCCGACCCTCCCGTGCTCCAATTTGCATGCTCGGAGTACGGTAGTAATCATTTTGAGAAACACCCCGTGTACAGTTTGGCAATTGAATCAAACTCGTGTTGCAGTATTTCGGAAGAGGTAGAGGGTGTTTTGATGCACAGTGTGTTGCTATGGTCTCTGATCTGTGTACCTGACATCAAACACAGAACACACAGGCATGCGCACACACTCAAATGGACACACACACACACACACACACACACACACAGAGCCACTCGCCTCTCCCAAATTCTGTCATGCTCAGCTGGCTCTCTCTGTCTCTCCCTTCCTTCTCTCATCTCCCTCGTTCTGTGTCACTCTCCCTTTCTTTCTCATCCCTCTCTCTCATCAACATCCGGCTTCCTTCCCTCTCTCCCTACTAGAGAGAAAAACAGACTGCCATTATTCTGTGATCTGTATCTGTACTGTGGCGTCTACACGCACACGCACACACACGCGCACACAGTCATTACTCACATCAACTGTATCCTTTTCTAAGCACACAGCACTTCTCATGGAAATACACTCAACATGCACACACTTGTATTGAGACACATTACATATCCTACATAAAGCCCTTCTGGGAAAACATAGTTGACAGTCAGTCTGCTGTCTGATCCAGATATAACCCTCCTTACTGATGCAGTGATAAGACATGTTACAAAATGTTCATTCATAAATGGGAAGAGTTCAATGTGTTAGAGGGCAACACTGCACACACACACACACACACACACACACACACACACACACACACACACACACACACACACACACACACACACAACTGAGAGAGGGCGAGGCCCCCAGGGACAAGTAAATTAAATCACATGACAAGTTCACTTGCAGGTCTATTCTTTGTCTCAGTATCTCACCGCACACACACACTCTCTCACTCACACACAGCCTGACACGTTCAGGTTTGACGTAATCCTTGGCTATTTCTGTGACAGGTGGCGTCATTCTTTCTGACCTAAAACAATATGTGTGCATACTCAGTGGTAACAGTGTGTGTCTGTGATGGACTGTTTATGACTACGTCTTGTTTTTCCCAGGACTACATAGAAACGCTATTTGGTGCTGCACATATGGCCAAAATGTCTTAACACTCTCTCTCTATCTCTATCTCTATCTCTATCTATCTCTCTCTCTCTCTCTCTCTCTCTCTCTCTCTCTCTCTCTCTCTCTCTCTCTCTCTCTCTCTCTCTCTCTCTCTCCTCCCCCCCAGGTGTGAGCAGCCATGACTAAGTCCTATGAGTTTAACTGGCAGAAGCACCTGCCTGGCTTCATGCAGGAAGGAGCCTCATTCGACAGGTTTGACGAGGTAAGAAACAAACTCAAACTACCAACAGTTTGGCAAACACTGAGTGCCAACTTGTCCTCCAACCAACTTGACATTAATCATTATATTACATTATACAACGGGTGAGTCTAATCCTGAATGCTGATTGGTTAAAACCGCATTCCAGCCGGTGTCTATTCCACAAGTCACCACTGGCTAAAGCTATGACGTTGAAATGCCTATTTACTCTGTTCCATCTCACTGCGCAATCCACTGTCTCATCAGCCCAGCCAGGCAATTTATGAACTTGATCTACACAATAAAAAGCATCTAGACATTATCTCCCATTTCTTTTAGACTAGCATTTGGTTTTCAACAGCGGAGATTTGTCTGTCTCTCCGACATTTGCAACATTGTTTCAATATTGACATTCAATGTCCAGCTGCCCCTTAGTAATGAATGTGTCGGGAGTCAGGATCTCATGGAAGGATGAAATAGTATGAATAGATTCATAAAAATAAAATTTTTTCTGAAAGAAAATGTCAATCATTATTTGAATATGTTGGTGCATGCATATGTATTCACCCCCTTTGCTATGAAGCCCCTAAATAAGATCTGGTGAAACCAATTACCTTCAGAAGTCACATAATTAGTTAAATAAAGTCCACCTGTGTGCAATCTAAGTGTCACATGATCTCAGTATATATACATCTGTTCTGAAAAGCCCCAGAGTCTGCAACACCACTAAGCAAGGGGCGCACCACCAAGCAAGCGGCACCATGAAGACCAAGGAGCTCTCCAAACAGGTCAGGAACAAAGTTGTGGAGAAGTACAGATCAGGGTTGGGTTATACAAAAATATCAGAAACTTTGAACATCCCACGGAGCACCATTAAATCCATTATAAAAAATGGAAAGAATATGGCACCACAACAAACCTGCCAAGAGAGGGCCGCCCACTAAAACTCAAGGAGGGCATTAATCAGAGAGGCAACAAAGACACCAAAGATAAACCTGAAGGAGCTGCAAAGCTCTACAGCGGAGATTGGAGTATCTGTCCATAGGACCACTTTAAGCCGTACACTCCACAGAGCTGGGCTTTACAGAAGAGTGGCCAGAAAAAAGCCATTGCTTAAAGAAAAAAATAAGCAAATACGTTTGGTGTTCGCCAAAAGGCATGTGGGAGACTCCCCAAACATATGGAAGAAGGTACTCTGGTCAGATGAGACTAAAATTGAGCATTTGGCCATCAAGGAAAACGCTATGTCTGGCGCTGTCACGATCGCCGGATACAGAGGACCAAGGCGCAGCGTGGAAGGTGAACATATTTTATTAATTTGAATGATAACACGAACAAAAACAACAAATCGATACGTGACGTCCAACGGTGCAAAACACAAACCTATACAGGAACAAGATCCCACAAACACTGTGGGAAACTGGCTGCCTAAGTATGGTTCCCAATCAGAGACAACAAGCAACAGCTGATACACTTTGCCTCTGATTGAGAACCACACTGGCCAACATAGAAACGAAAGAGCTAGATAAAAAACTAGAATAAACAAAGAAAACTCACACCCTGGCTCAACATACAAGCGTCCCCAGAGCCAGGGCGTGACAGTACCCCCCCCCCCCCCAAAGGCGCGGACTCCGACCGCGCCAACCAAACACCACAGGGGAGGGACCGGGTGGGCACTCTGCCTTGGCGGCGGATCCGGCTCCGGGCATGATCCCCACTCCCTCTCTAACCCCCCAAAGTACCCCTGGTCCGGTCTGGCCCTGCTGGCCGGAGCTGGACTGAACACTGGTGGAGCGGATTGCTCTAGCTCCGGCGTGGAGCAGCAGACCGGTGCCGGACAAGGCACCGGTGGAACAGGCACGGGCTGTGCCGGACTGACGACGCACACCACTGGCTTGGCGTGGGGAGCAGGAACGGATCGGGCTGACGACGCACACCACTGGCTTGGCGTGGGGAGCAGGAACGGGCCGGACCGGGCTGACGAAGCGCACCACTGACTTGGTGCGGGGAACAGGAGCGGACCGGACCGGGCTGACGAAGCGCTCCACTGACTTGGTGCGGGGAGCAAGAACGGACCGAACCGGACTGGCGAAGCGCACCACTGGCTCGATGCGAGGAACAGGCCGGACCGTACTGGGGACACACACCACTGGCCCTACGCAGGGATCAGGAACGGGCCGGACCGGACTGGTAACACACCCCAGTACCTCTCGCCGTGCCTCTACACTTTCCCTCTCCTCTGTGACCAGTGGCCCCCTTAACCTGGCGGCCTCCTCTGTAAACCCGCTGGACCGCTCTATCGCGGCCTCCTGCTGCCCCGTCGTCCACGGCGTGAGCCCCCCCCTAAAACATTTCTGGGGGTCTCTCCTCCCCGTGGGCCAGGCCCAGTCGAGGTTGATGTCCTTTAGCGATACCTCTGGCGCTGGCTCCTGGACACGCTGCTTGGTCCAGTGTTGGTGGGATCTTCTGTCACGATCGTCGGATACAGAGGACCAAGGCGCAGCGTGGAAGGTGAACATATTTGATTAATTTGAATGAACACGAACAAAAACAACAAATCGATACGTGACGTCCAAAGGTGCAAAACACAAACCTATACAGGAACAAGATCCCACAAACACTGTGGGAAACTGTCTGCCTAAGTATGGTTCCCAATCAGAGACAACAAGCAACAGCTGATACACGTTGCCTCTGATTGAGAACCACACTGGCCAACATAGAAACGAAAGAGCTAGATAAAAAAACTAGAATAAACAAAGAAAACTCACACCCTGGCTCAACATACAGTGAGCTCCATAATTCACTGGACAGTGACAATGTTTTTATTATTTTAGTTCTGTACTCTAGCACTTTGAGTTTGAAAGGAGACAAGGACAATGAGGGTGAAGTGCAGACTGTCAGCTTTAATTTGAGGGTATTTTCATACATATCGGATGAACAGTTTAGGAATTATAGAAGCTTTTGTACATGGTCCCCCCCATTTTTGGGCATTAAAAAACATTGGACAGTTTAACATAATGTAGAATAAAGTAATCATAGTTAATATTTGGTTGCATATCCTTTGCATGCAATGACTGCTTGAAGTCTGCGATGCATTGACATCGCCAGACGCTGGGTATCTTCCCTGGTGATGCTCTGCCATGCCTGTACTGCAGCCATCTTCAGTTCCTGCTTGTTTCGGGGACTTATTGCCTTCAGTCTCCTCTTCAGCATGTAAAATGCATGTTCAATTGGATTCAGATCCGGTGATTGACTCGGCCAGTCAAGGATTTTCCACTTTTTGGCCATCAAAAACCCCTTTGTTGCTCTAGCAGTATGTTTAGGGTCATTGTCTTGTTGCATGATGAAGTGCCGTCCAATGAGTTTGGAGGCATTTGGTTTTATCTGAGCAGATAAAATATTTCTGTAGACTTCAGAATTCATTGTTCTACTTCTGTCTGCAGTCACATCATCGATGAAGACAAGTGAGCCTGTTCCACTGGCAGCCATACAGGCCCAAGCCATAACACCCCCTTCACCATGTTTCATGGATGAGGTGGTATGCTTTGGATCATGGGTATTTCTTTTTTTTCTCCACCCTTTTGTCTTTCCATCACTCTGGTACATGTTAATCTTTGTCTCATCTCTCCACAATACTTTTTTCCAGAACTCTTGGGGCTCTTTTAGGTGCTTTTTAGCAAACTGTAATCTCGCCTTTCTGTTCTTCAGGCTTATCAGTAGTTTGCATCTTGTAGTGTTACCCTCTGTAGTCCTGCTGGTGTAGTCTTCTACGTATGGTAGACTTTGACACATCTACACCTGCATCCAGGAGAGTGTTTTTGATCTGTTGGGCTGTTATCAGGGTTTTTTTCTTCACCATAGAGAGTATTCTCCGGTCATCCACTACAGTGGTCTTCCTCGGTCTACCGGGTCTTTTGACATAATTGAGTTCACCGGTTGTTTTTTTCTTGTTAATGATGAACCAAATTGTTGACGTGGGCATGGCCAGGGTTTTTGCAATGTTCCTGAATGATTGATTTTCATTTCTGAGACTTATGACGGCCAACTTCATTTGCATCGACACTGCTGTCTTCTTCATGTTGTCACACCCCAACAACAACCTCCAAAGGCAATGCACAAGTTTTCTGTTTGTTTCACAAGAACAAATATTTTGGATCTTCAAAGTGGTAGGCATGTTGTGTAAATGAAATGAAACAAACCCCCCAAAAATACTTTCGCAAGCCACTGTATATACTGTATTCTATTCTATTCTATTTTAGTCTATTCCGCTCTGACATTGCTCATCCTAATATCTAATATTTATATATTCCTTAATTCCATTATTTTACTTTTAGGTTGTGTGTATTGTTGTGAATTGTTAGATATACTGCACTGTTGAAGTTAGAAACACAAGCATTTCGCTACACCCGCAATAACATCTGCTAAACATGTGTATGTGACAAATAAGATATGTTTTGATTTGATTTGATCAGTGCCTCACACACCACTTTGCAGTGAGCTGGAGGCAGTATGCATTTAGAAAATAAATGCTTAATTGTTTGAAACCTTAACATTTTAATGCATATTATGAGGCATCTCTTACCTTGCTTCAAAGTAGCCTATTACAGTTGAAGTCAGAAGTTTACATACACCTTAGCCAAATATATTAAAACTCAGTTCTTCACAATTCCTGACATTTAATCCTAGTAGAAATTCCCTGTCTTAGGTCAGTTAGGATCACCACTTTATTTTAAGAATGTGAAATGTCAGAATAATAGTAGAGAGAATGATTTATTTAAGCTTTTATTTCTTTCATCACCTTCCCAGTGGGTCAGAAGTTTACATACACTCAATTAGTATTTGGTAGCATTGCTTTTAAGTTGTTTAACTTGGGTCAAACGTTTCGGGTAGCCTTCCACAAGCTCCCCACAATAAGTTGGGTGAATTTTGGCCCATTCCTTCTGACAGAGCTGGTGTAACTGAGTCAGGTTTGTAGGCCTCCTTGCTCGCACACACTTTTTCAGTTCTGCCCACAAATGTTCTATAAGATTGAGGTCAGGGCTTTGTGATGGCCACTCCAATACCTTGACTTTGTTGTCCTTAAGCCATTTTGCCACAACTTTGGAAGTATGCTTGGGGTCATTGTCCATTTGGAAGACCCATTTGCGACCAAGCTTTAACTTCCTGACTGATGTCTTGAGATGTTGCTTCAATATATCCACATAATTTTCCTTCCTCATGATGCCATCTATTTTGTGAAATGCACCAGTCCCTCCTGCAGCAAAGCAGTGGTCTAAGGCACTGCATCGCAGTGCTAACTGTGCCACTAGAGATCCTGGTTCGAATCCAGGCTCTGTCGCAGCCGGCCGCGACCGGGAGACTCATGGGCGGCGCACAATTGGCCCAGCGTCGTCCAGGGTAGGGGAGGGAATGGCCGGCAGGGATGTAGCTCAGTTGATAGAGCATGGCGTTTGCAACGCCAGGGTTGTGGGTTTGATTCCCACGGGGGGCCAGTATAAAAAAAACAACAACATATGTATTCACTAACTGTAAGTCGCTCTGGATAAGAGCGTCTGCTAAATGCCTAAAATGTAAAATGTAAAAAATGTAAGTCGCTCTGGATAAGAGCGTCTGCTAAATGACGTAAATGTAAATGTAAATGTAATGATGCTGCCACCCCCGTGCTTCACGGTTGGGATGGTGTTCTTCGGCTTGCAAGGCACACCCTTTTTCCTCCAAACATAATGATGGTCATTATGGCCAAACAGTTCTATTTTTGTTTCATCAGACCAGAGGACATTTCTCCAAAAATATTTATTTTGATTTTCCCATGGTGTCAAGCAAAGAGGTACTGAGTTTGAAGGTAGGCCTTGAAATACATCCACAGGTACACCTCCAATTGACTCAAATGATGTCAATTAGCCTATCAGAAGCTTCAAAAGCCATGAACTAATTTTCTGGAATTTTTCAAGCTGTTTAAAGGCACAGTCAACTTAGTGTATGTAAACTTCTGACCCACTGGAATTGTGATACAGTGAATTCTAAGTGAAATAATCTGTCTGTAAACAATTGTTGGAAAAAATACTTGTCATGCACAAAGTAGATGTCCTAACCGACATGCCAAAACTATAGTTTGTTAACAAGACATTTGTGGAGTGGTTGAAAAACGACCTAAGTGTATGTAAACTTCCGACTTCAACTGTATGTCCCCTCTCTTTCAGCATTTCTAACGGATATTTTCATCTCTGTCACATCAAACCGCTCGCATGTGCAGGGCCCTTTTGACAACAGTGTTTTTCCTCTAATTAAATTATAGAATGAACACTCACACCTAGTCTACTGCCTTGTGCGTATTGCTGAGCTTATAATGTGAAGAAATAATATTTTATCAACATTTTATGCTAAACGTTCTGATCTGTTGCATCAGACTCATTTGCCTTTTAACTGTTTTTTTATGTAGCCTAGGCCTGCTGGTTGTACAGTGGCTTGCGAAAGTATTCACACCCCTTGGCATTTTTCCTATTTTGTTGCCTTACAACCTGGAAATAAAATTGCTTTTTTTGGGGTTGTATAATTTGATTTACACAACATGCCTACTACTTTGAAGATGCAAAATAAAAAAAACTTGTGAAACAAACAAGAAATATTTATGCACGCTCAAGTCCCCCCCCCCAGAGCCACCTTTTGCAGCAATTACAGCTGCAAGTCTCTTGGGGTATGTCTCTATAAGCTTGGCACATTTTTCAAGGCAAAATTGCTCCAGCTCCTTCAAGTTGGATGGGTTCCGCTGGTGTACAGCAATCTTTAAGTCATACCACAGATTCTTAATTGGATTGAGGTCTGGGCTTTGACTAGGCCTTTCCAAGACATTTAAATGTTTCCCCTTAAACCACTCGAGTGTTGCTTTAGCAGTATGCTTAGGGTCATTGTCCTGCTGGAAGGTGAACCTCCGCCCCAGTCTCAAATCTCTGGAAGACTGAAACAGGTTTCCCTCAAGAATTTCCCTGTATTTAGCGCCATCCATCATTCCTTCAATTCTGACCAGTTTCCCAGTCCCTGCTGATGGAAAAACATTTACATTTAAGTCATTTAGCAGACGCTCTTATCCAGAGCGACTTACAAATTGGTGCATTCAACTTAGGATAGCCAGTGGGACAACCACATCTTGATCACAGTAAGTACACTTCTTCAAACAAGCAGCTGTGAGCAAAGTCAGTTCAATCAGGGACAACTACATCTCGATCACAATAAGTACATTTCTTTAAACAAGTCAGTGCTAGCAGGTGAAATAAGTTGGGTGTTAGTTTAGACAAAAGACAGTGGTAGTAAAGGGGGGGTAGAAGGATTACTATTATACTATTCCAGGTATTCCTTAAAGAGGGATTCAAGTGTCTCCGGAAGGTGGTCAGTGACTCCGCTGTCCTGGCGTCGTGGGGGAGCTCCAGAGCAGCGAATAGCTTTGACTGGGCTGAGCGGGAACTGTGCTTCCGTAGAGGTAGGGGGGCTAGCAGGCCAGAGGTGGATGAACGTAGTGCCCTCGTTTGGGTGTAGGGTCTGATCAGAGGCTGAAGGTAAGGAGGTGCCGTTCCCCTCACAGCTCCGTAGGCAAGCACCATGGTTTTGTTGTAGATGCGAGCTTCAACTGGAAGCCAGTGGAGTGTGCGGAGAAGCGGGGTGACGTGAGAGAACTTGGGAAGGTTGAACTCCAGACGGGCTGCAGCGTTCTGGATAAGTTGCAGGGGTTTAATGGCACAGGCAGGGAGCCCAGCCAACAGCGAGTTGCAGTAATCCAGACGGGAGATGACAAGTGCCTTTCTGTGTAAGGTAGGGTCGTACTCTGCGAATGTTATCAGAAGGGGGAAAGGAGAAAATTAATTGTGTGTCTTCTGCGTAGCAATGATAGGAGAGACCATGTTAGGATATGACAGAGCCAAGTGACTTGGTGTATAGAGAGAATAGGAGAGGGCCTAGAACTGAGCCTTGGGGGACACCAGTGGTGAGAGCACGTGGTGCGGAGACAGATTATCGCCACGCCACTTGGTAGTAGCGACCTGTCAAGTAGGACGCAATCCAAGAGTGAGCAGCGCCGGAGATGCCCAACTCGGAGAGCGTGGAGAGGAGGATCTGATGGTTCACAGTATCAAAGGCAGCAGATAGGTCTAGAAGGATAAGAGCAGAGGAGAGAGGGTTAGCTTTGGCAGTGCGGAGAGCCTCCGTGACTCAGAGAAGAGCAGTCTCAGTTGAATGACCAGTCTTGAAACCTGACTGGTTAGGATCAAGAAGGTCATTCTGAGAGAGATAGCAGGAGAGTTGGCTATCTATTTTGGAGAGAAAATAAAGAAGGGATACTGGTCTGTAGTTGTTGACATTGGAGGGATCGAGTGTAGGTTTTTTGAGGAGGGGTGCAACTCTCGCCCTCTTGAAGATGGAAGGGACATAGCCAGCGGTCAAGGATGAGTTGATGAGCGAGGGGAGGTAAGGGAGAAGGTCTCCGGAAATGGTCTGGAGAAGAGAGGAGGGGATAGGGTCAAGCGGGCAGGTTGTTGGGCGGCCGGCCGTCACAAGTCGCAAGATTTTATCTGGAGAGAGAGGGGAGAAAGAAGTCAAAGCATAGGGTAGGGCAGTGTGAGCACGACCAGCAGTATCATTTGACTTAATAAATGAGGATAGGATGTCGTCAACCTTCTTTTCAAAATGATTGACGAAGTCATCCACAGAGAGGGAGGAGGGAGGAGGGAGGGGGAGGTGGAGGAGGAGTAGGAGGAGTATTCAGCAGGGAGGAGAAGGTGGCAAAGAGCTTCCTAGGGTTAGAGGCAGAGGCTGGAAATTTAGAGTGGTAGAAAGTGAATTTAGCAGCAGAAACAGAGGAAGAATGACAGGTCCGCAGGGAGTCTAGTTTTCCTCCATTTCCGCTCGGCTGCCCGGAGCCCTGTTCTGTGAGCTCGCAATGAGCCGTCAAGCCACAGAGCAGGAGGGGAGGACCGAGCCGGCCGGGAGGATAGGGGACATAGAAAGTCAAAAGATGCAGAAAGGGAGGAGAGGAGGGTCGAGGAGGCAGAATCAGGAGACCGGAGGGAGAAGGATTTAGCAGAGGGAAGAGATGATAGGATGGAAGAGGAGAGAGTAGCGGGAGAGAGAGAGCGAAGGTTGCGACATCGCATTACCATCTGAGTAGAGGCAGAGTGAGTAGTGTTGGAGGAGAGCGAGAGAGAAAAGGATACAAAGTAGTGGTCGGAGACTTGGAGGGGAGTTGCAGTGAGATTAGTAGAAGAATAGCATCTAGTAAAGATGAGGTCAAGCGTATTGCCTGCCTTGTGAGTAGGGGGGGACGGTGAGAGGGTGAGGTCAAAAGAGGAGAGGAGTGGAAAGAAGGAGGCAGAGAGAAATGAGTCAAAGGCAGACGTCGGCAGGTTAAAGTCTCCCAGAACTGTGAGGGGTGAACCATCCTCAGGAAAGGAACTTATCAAGGCATCAAGCTCATTGATGAACTATCCAAGGGAACCTGGAGGGCGATAAATGACAAGGATGTTAAGTTTGAATGGGCTAGTGACTGTGACAGCATGGAATTCAAATGAGGAGATCGACAGATGGGTCAGGGGGAAAAGAGAGAATGTCCACTTGGGAGAGATGAGGATTCCTGTGCCACCGCCGCGCTGACCAGATGCTCTCGGGGTATGCGAGAACACATGATCAGACGAGGAAAGAGCAGTAGGAGTAGCAGTGTTTTCTGAGGTAATCCATGTTTCCGTCAGCGCCAAGAAGTCGAGAGACTGCAGGGTAGCATAGGCTGAGATGAACTCTGCCTTGTTGGCCGCAGAGCGGCAGTTCCAGAGGCTGCCGGAGACCTGGAACTCCACGTGGGTCGTGCGCGCAGGGACCGCCAGATTAGAGTGGTAGAAGCCACGCGGTGTGAAGCGTTTGTATGGCCTGTGCAGAGAGGAGAGAACAGGGATAGACAGACACATAGTTGACAGGCTACAGAAAAGGCTACAATAATGCAAAATAGATCGGAATGAAATTAACTAAACATCTGGGGAAGCGAGAGAGCGGGGACTCCCTCGACTAACTCCCGCAGAACAACTTGGCAGAACTGTCTTTGTTTCAGGGACAGTCTTCGTTTTGGGGACAGCTGCCGCAGACAGCTGCCGCTGAACAAAGAGGTTGTGCTAATTAACACTAAGCTAATTGCCTAGCACAAGTGTAGCCACTCCCCCTCCTATTGAGTTGTAATAGAATCAGGCAGGATCCTTACAAGACTATTAGTTGACACGCTAGTAAATTAGCCAGGCCTTGCTTATATACACACCACCTAGAGAGACAAGTGTAGCCACTCCCCCTCCTATTGAGTTGTAATCTGCAGAGAACAAAATAAGTGGCATGGGTAGCAATCGCTTTTTAAGCAGACTGGGTAGCTTACTAATGACAGACAGACAGAACCAACACAGTTTACAATTTAAAACAATTCTACTTACAGAATCAAGCAGGATCCTTCCAAGACTATTAGTTGACAAACATCCCCACAGCATGATGCTGCCAACACCATGCTTCACTGTGGGGATGGTGTTCTCGGGGTGATGAGAGGTGTTGGGTTTGTGCCAGACATAGCGTTTTCCTTGATGGAAAGAAAGCTTAATTTTAGGCTCATCTGACCAGAGTACCTTCTTCCATATGTTTGGGGAGTCTCCCACATGCCTTTTGGCGAACACCAAACGTGTTTGCTCATTCTTTTCTTTAAGCAATGGCTTTTTCTGGCCACTCTTCCGTAAAGCCCAAATCTGTGGAGTGTACGGTTTAAAGTGGTCCTATGGACAGATACTCCAATCTCCGCTGTGAAGCTTTGCAGCTCCTTCAGGGTTATCTTTGGTGTCTTTGTTGCCTCTCTAATTAATGCCCTCCTTGCCTGGTCCGTGAGTTTTGGTGGGCGGCCCTCTCCTGGCAGGTTTGTTGTGGTGCCAAATTATTTCGATTTTATAATAATGGATTTAATGGTGCTCCGTGGGATGTTCAAAGTTTCGGATATTTTTTTATAACCCAACCCTGATCTGTACTTCTCCACAACTTTGTCCCTGTCCCTGTTTAGAGAGCTCCTTGGTCTTCATGGTGCCGCTTGCTTGGTGGTGCCCCTTGCTTAGTGGTGTTGCAGACTCTGGGTGACACTTAGATTGCACACAGGTGGACTTTAACTAATTATGTGACTTCTGAAGGTAATTGGTTGCACCAGATCTTATTTAGGGGCTTCATAGCAAAGGGGGTGAATACATATGCACGCACCACCTTTCCCTTATTTATTTTTTAGAATTTTTTGAAACAAGCTATTTTTTAAATTCTACTTCACCAATTTTGACTATTTTGTGTATGACCATTACATGAAATCCAAATAAAAATACATTTAAATTACAACAAAATAAGAAAAACGCCAAAGGGGATGAATACTTTTGCGAGGTGATGTGTGAATTTGGGATCTATTATCACACAACTGTCCCAGAGACTAAACCTTTCTACTATAGTAGATTTACATAGGCTAGTGGTTTTGATGTTCGTTACTGGTCTTGTTGGCTGAGGAAATGTACGTGTGGTCAGTTATTCTAACATTTTCAAAGTGCACATCAGAATTCGGTAAAAAGGACCGCACATCATTGCATCCTCGACATGCATGTTCTGTTAATATGAATGGCCATAATCTAAATGTGATTTCTGTCATTCTGAGCACCGTGGGTGGATGCCCTAATCAGGTTACACACGATGCATATGGGTCTGGTAAATTTCTCAAATGTCTGGTAAATTTAAAATGTTGCCGGTCAAATGTCCGACGCCACATTTTCCTAACAGAAACCCTGACATACACACACGTAAGTAGGGCTATCTCCTTTATGGCAAAATAATTAATGGTGTTAGTCATTAGAACTAAAGGCACAGCCAGATACCGCATTGATCCACCACATTTACCAACTTTGTCATGGCGACCAAAAGTCTGATAGTCTGCTGTGAGTGTGTGTTAGTCTACTGTGAGTGTCAGTGTGTTTTGTTTTTCCTCCCTCCCCGTATCATCCCTCCCACATTTCCCTTCTCTTACTCAATCAGGCCAGTTAGCTGGGGGATGGCAGATCTAGGACTGGGTGTACCACACATACACTCACAGACACTCACAGACACTCACAGACACACACAGACACACAGACATACACAGACATACACAGACATACACAGACATACACTCACAGACATACACAGACATAAACTCACAGACATACACAGACATACACTCACACACACAGACACAGACATACACTCACACACACAGACACAGACACACACACACACACACACACACACACACAGACATACACCGACATAAGGATCAGGAATCCCTTTAATGTAGTCTTCAGTGAGGAGGATCCCTCCATGGATAAACACAGAGGGAAACCAACGTCATCACTAACATCAAAGGGCATCTTTAACTGAGCCTTTTAACTAGGACAGCCTGGTTACTTTGGAATAAATTCCTTTGTGTATTAACTTATTGTGTATTTGTGTTGCGCTGCTAGCTATGTGGCCTCTACCCTGCTAGGACTCACGAGAGACTGGGTGGGTGGGTGGGTGGAGAGCATTGGTGAATCTCTGCCAAGTTTCTGGTGAATCTAGTACACAAACTGTTCATTGACACATTTTTGATATCCTGATTAAAGTAAAAAAGGCGAGAACACAGTTGTCTGATTTTAGCCTCTGAAACATTGAATGAGTACCCACTGGGAAAAGATGTCAGATCACCATCCAATTTTAGTTGATATTTGAGTTTACTTGTCAACCAACGTATATCCAACTTGAAATAAACCACAGAGCTAGCTTGGCATGGCTAACTATGGGTAGTTGCTGGTAGGCTACAAGTGTACAAAAGCAATAGAAAAACATGAGCTAGCGAGCAACGCTACTGATCTGTGTGTTTGTGGCCAGCGTTATGAGAAGTAGGTCATTTATCAAGGGTTTGTTTTACTTCTCAGATAGAAAATAGTAGCAAGCAACTGGTCATGGTGGGCCTGGTTGACTGGCTTTTCTCTCTCTTTACATATCGTCTCTAATCACAGTTAACAGAAGCCATCATTAGCCAGGTTTTGAAAATACCAAACCTCAACTCTTTGTTTAGAAAACAATGATCAACCTTGTTATGATAAAAGAACAACATAATTCTAGACAAGCTGGATGTCTCCCATGGAGTTGGCTGTAAGTGTGTGTGTGAGTGTGTGTGTGTGTGTGTGTGTGTGTGTGTGTGTGTGTGTGTTGGTAATAGCTGGTAGGCAGGCTGATAGGCTAATAGAAGGCCTGCAGGGGACGACTGTGTTGATGAACATGGCAGACATGCCTCGCCCACACACACACAATCTTAAATACGCTAATCAGGAAGGATTCTTCCAGAGTCCGCTCTCTGCTCACTGAAGCCCCACAGAGCAACAGACGGTGAAGAAGGGCAGTGTGTGTGCGTCTGTGGGTTTGTGTGTGTGTGCGTGCGTGTGCGCGCGTGTCCACACACTGGGCTTTTCATACTAATTCCAAAGTGTAAGGAATAGCCGTTAATAGTTTGATACTCAGCATGGTCTGTCTGTATTGAAATGTTTGTCAGTCTTTGTTGTATTCAACACAACCATATGACACACACAGAAAGACGCTGAGTGGGAGGGATAGTCATTGATGTTGGACCAAAGTGTTGTCTAGCTTCTCTGCTTCTCTTCTTCACTGCCTCATTTGACTGGCAGTGATACTTAGCGATTCAAGAAGAATACACACCGGTCTGTGTACTGAAATACACTGGGTGTACAAAATATTAAGAACACCTGCTCTTTCCATGACATAGACTGACCATGTGAATCCAAGTGAAAGCTACAGTGGCTTGCGAAAGTATTCACCCCCCTTGGCATTTTCCCTATTTTGTTGCCTTACAACCTGGAATTAAAATAGATTTTGGGGGGGTTTGTATCATTTGATTTACACAACATGCCTACCACTTTGAAGATACAAAATATTTATTATTGTGAAACAAACAAGAAATAAGACAAAAAAACAGAACACTTGAGCGTGCAAAACTATTCACCCCTCCAAAGTCAATACTTTGTAGAGCCACCTTTTGCAGCAATTACAGCTGCAAGTCTCTTGGGGTATGTCTCTATAAGCTTGGCACATCTAACCACTGGGATTTTTGCCCATTATTCAAGGCAAAACTGCTCCAGCTCCTTCAAGTTGGATGGGTTCCGCTGGTGTACAACAATCTTTAAGTCATACCACAGATTCTCAATTGGATTGAGTTATGGGCTTTGACTAGGCCTTTCCTAGACATTTAAATGTTTCCCCTTAAACTCCGCCCCATTCTCAAATCTCTGGAAGACTGAAACAGGTTTCCCTCAAGAATTTCCCTGTATTTAGCGCCATCCATCATTCCTTCAATTCTGACCAGTTTCCCAGTCCCTGCCGATGAACAACATCCCCACAGCATGATGCTGCCACCACCATGCTTCACTGTGGGGATGGTGTTCTCGGGGTGATGAGAGGTGTTGGGTTTGTGCCAGACATAGCGTTTTCCTTGATGGCCAAAAAGCTCAATTTTAGTCTCATCTGACCAGAGTACCTTCTTCCATATGTTTGGGGAGTCTCCCACATGCCTTTTGGCGAACACCAAACGTTCAATCAGGGTAGATGAAGGGGAGGAGACAGGTTAAATAATGATTTTTAAGCCTTGAGACAAAATATTTAAGTGCCTTTGAACGGGGTATGGTAGTAGGTGCCAGGCGCACTGGTTTGAGTGTGTCAAGAACTGCAACGCTGCTGGGTTTTTCATGCTCAACAGTTTTCCGTGTGTATCAAGAATGGTCCACCACCCAAAGGACATCCAGCCAACTTCACACAACTGTGGGAAGCATTGGAGTCAACATGGGCCAGCATCCCTGTGGAACACTTTCGACACGTTGTAGAGTCCATGCCTTGACGAATTGAGGCTGTTCTGAGGGCAAACGGGGGTGCAACTCAATATTAGGAAGGTGTCCTTAATGTTTTGCACACTACGTGTGTCATTTTTTTAACCTTTTATTGCAGTGGGTTGAATCAGGGTCACACAGACTGATTCTTGGTAGTCTTAAACAAATCTGCTTTGAAACAAAAGTGTACACCTCACACACATGGTTATGGTCTTTAAAAAAGAAGACACCAGTACCATGTCAGATATAGAGTTGAAATGTATTACATTTTGAGTTTGCATGCCAATATTACACTTTATATACATCACAGAAGACTGAAATATAACAAAACTGTTTGACATAGAAACACCAGATTTTCGTTTAAAATAAAAAAATAAAAAAATAAATATATGAAATTATGAAAAATATTAATAACATTCCACCCATGAGGCCAAAGAGGGCGCTTTGGTCATGGACTGCTACACAGTCCTTTTCTCTCAGTCTCTCAAACTATCGATCAATTGTATCTCTCTAGGTATCATCTAAGTTCACCTCAGACGATGTAAGAAGACAAGGTGTGTGACGTGCATGGATGATCTCTCTCGGTGACTGACGACCATAATTGCTTTAGGTCAAAGGTCAATTGGAGACTCTTAGTCATGGTGGCGTTGAGTCATCCCTCTGTCCTTATGGACATGCCCGTGCGTGTGTGTGTGTGTGTGTGTGTGTGTGTGTGTGTGTGTGTGTGTGTCCTTTGGGACTTCCCTTCCCATTAGACATCAATAAATCAGTAATACTAATGATGACATTAGGATGTGCAGGGAGACATTTCCTGGGCTCATCGCCGGTCTGGTGCCTGATGATGCTCTAATTGGTTTAGGCACTTTAGGGACATCAGGGTGTGTGTGTGTCGGCTCAAAGACCAGCCATTTCCCACTCTCCCACACTCCCACACTCCGTCTCTCCATCTCCCGTTCTCCATCTTTCCATTATGGAGGAAAGATGAGGAAATGACAGCATTCCCCTCCTGTACCCTCCTTACTGATGCTTCACATCATCTTCCTCTGCCTCCCTCATTACTGAGTCCACACACACATACATACACACACACACACACACACACAGACACACAGACAGCTGCCAGTGACTCAGGCAGCTAATGGAAAACAAACCTCAGATCCACACTGACAGTCAAAATGGCCGAAGCAACAGCATACCTGATGTGGACTGTGTACCCATGTGTATCAGGCCATAGGATCTGATTTGTTCTGTGTGTTAATGTTGGCTGCTTACTCAATCAATCATGCCAGAGACTATTAGATAGTTGAGTCATTCCACATTAAGCCATAACCATTATTCTGATTGGTTTGACAGGCGTTTATAGTTGTTATATTTATAGTGTCTTTAATATAGTATATAGTTATGGGCAAGGGAGGTTTGATAGAGACCCTGTTTGTTTCTCACATTTACAGATGTTGGATGACTCTGACTCCTGTAGAGAACACTGTGGTCCCCCAGGCCTACTCTTAGCAGTCCTGTGTGTGTGTGTGTGTGTGTGTGTGTGTGTGTGTGTGTGTGTGTGTGTGTGTGTGTGTGTGTTTTCGGGGTGTGTGTGTGTGTGTGTGTGTGTTATTTTTAAAGAGCATGGGGATGGATGGGGAACTCTTAGAGGAGGGAGCCATGCTGCAGTCAAAACCGACACACACACACTCAACACACACACACACCACACTTAGCAGATCCACTATGCACTGAGAGTGGAATGTAAAGTAATGAGAGTAGCGAGTCTGACAACCAGGGGTCCCCCTCTTTTCTTTCTCCAGACAAATATATGACTCCCACCTGCACTCTCTACCCCACTCCATCCAAGGAGTGCGTGCGTGCGTGTGCGCGTGCGTGTGTGTGTGTGTGTGTGCAGGGCTCTAAACTAACTTTTTTCAGCCACCAAATGTTTCAGTTGATGGCACCAGCACATGATTTGGTTCTTCTGATAATAATGACCTGACCTGTGTCCCATAATGTACCTGCATTCCATACAGAACCAGGCTAGTAATGACTAGCTATCTTTTAAATTAGCATGCCCTTGCAGGGCTTGACATTCAGGTAAATTTGCCAGAGGCACACCGGGCCAGTACAAACTGAAAGCTACTGGCCCGAATGAAAAGAATACTGGCCCGGTAAAGCGGATGATGCGTGCATCATTTAAATTTTATATTTAATTTGCGGGCTGAGCAAGTAGCCTATAACGTATAATGACCTACTCTCCATGCGCAAATAATTACATTTTAACTTGACAATATCATATCTACATTGATTGTTTGGAGGGACAATTGTTTCCTTGCACAATCTGTTTCCTTTTTAACAGTCACTCTACAGTACTAGTAGCTAGCCAGTTAGCCCTATTGACTTATTAAGGGCTTGCGATCTATGAAGGCAGGTAAACATGCCAAAATTAACACAGCAAGTATTTATTAACGTATCAAGAAAAAATATTGTAGTCAAGCAACATATGAGATCTAAATTGGCAACATTTCAATCCGAAGTCGGAGTGTATTTTCTCTCGCTTCAGCTCAAATAATGGCTGCTATTGAGTTCAAGAAATGTTGCGTAATTTTTTACGTGGTTGCGTCATATTTCTATGCATACTTTCCGTTGAAGTGCCCTCAGTGCTCCGTTTCGCATACTTTAATTTGGACTCTACTCCGACCCTCCCTTGCTCCAATTTGCATGCTTGGAGCATGGTAGAATGCATTTTGAGAAACTGAGTTTCTTTTGAGGTCTGGGAACAATAAAAAAGCTAACATATGGAATTGTTTTAAGATGGTCATACCATGTATCATTTTGCTATTCGATTTGGAATTTTAGGACCCCTGTATCAAAAATAAATATGAAAATAATATTTGATTAAACATTGAATTTGGCCTTACTGCCATTAGCCCATAGAAACACACTGAATAAACACATTCACACATGGTAAAACAGATAGTCAAACAATTAATAAAAAGGAAGTATGTTTTGAAGTGTCTGTCCTATGAAAAATAAAAAAATTATGTATGCACTCACTAACTGTAAAGTCGCTCTGGATAAGAGCGTCTGCTAAATGACTAAAATGTAAATGTATATAAGAAAGCTCAGAAAATAGTTTTTATACATTTTTACCCATATTTAACCCTTTTTTGGGGTAGACACAAAACAACTTCCATACTTCCATTCATTTCTGAAAGCAGTATTGCGTTACCTTCAGACGAGTCTTGTGAGGCTTGTGGGGGTCGTAGAGCAAAACGTAGAACACCATCGTGTTTGTGAGACCCAAACGGTTCGGACAACAGACAAATACTTAAATACATGTAATTTTGTCCTTGAAACATTTAATTGAAATACTTTAGAATTCCATTCCTTCCCATGGAGGACTGCTCCTACTGGGGAGTGCCAATATGGCCGACCGGTGGCTTCAAAGCCTCTCACTGGCCAATACACAGCATCAGCAATACAGGGTTTATATATATCATTGTTTTTTGTACTGTGCAATGTACAGTGTAGGCTACATGTTTTTGCCCCATGATTGATACAAATCATCATGATATCATTCTGCCAGGTAGGCCTACTTTGCAGTCAACATTTAATTGGGAAGGTTTTTTGGGAAAGCCTTTAGAAATGTTCATTCAAACAGTGCATGATGACTGAATTGCGCATCGCAAAGATTCAACCAAGACTTCGGACCAAAACTTTTTGAATATCTGGTCTGCAAACCCATTGTTGCAGACCTATTGCTCTTTGAATAAATCTTTATAATAAAGAAATAGCATATTGTGAACCAAAAACGAAGAAAAAATCACTAGCACCTATCAACCAATTAAAAATGGTGTTGCACTGCCAATTCAAAGGGTCGCAAATATGAGTGTTTGGTTGTAGTTTTTAGCCGTGTGTGTGATGGGGGAGGGAGGGGGCGTGTGCGTGCATTTGGGAGTAGGGACAGAGTGTTTCTAGTAAAATATTCCTTAAAAGCCATTTTAGCTTCATCAGGAGTAGAAGACTAGACCATCTCAGCTAGGTTACCTCTTAACAGGAAGGAGAGCCCAGCATGATATTGTAGATACTAGCTATGACAGACATCTTTACAAGATGAATACAACGGAAGCTCAGTTTACACCACAAGGTGCACAACACAGATGGAAGAACAGGTGAAGGGTCAATTTGAACTGCATTCTTGGTGGTTTCCAACTTCTCTAAATGTCAGGACGGTTAATTATTAGTCTGGGATTAGGTGACAGTGGATCTGGGTGAATTTAACAGCCATATTTGCTCAGAGAAAGTGAGTTAGGGCTATGTTTGGTGTCGAGCAGCACGTACTGTAGGACTTTCATAATGTGTGTGTGTCGCTCACCGTTTGCTTTAGCTCCAGTTATAGTTGAGACTGCAACTACCTTCTACTCTGTTTCTCTCTCCTACTCTCTTTGTCTTACACACACATGGGCGCTCACTTAGAATGTGGCAGATAAATGGATGGACTACTGGAATGTAATCCAAGTGACTTTCCTATTACTCTGTCGCCAGCCCACCCCTACTTACTCCCCCTTTCTCTCTCTCTCTCTCTCTCTGTCTGTCTGTCTGTCTGTCTGTCTGTCTCTCTGTCTCTCTGTCTCTCTGTCTCTGTCTCTGTCTCTGTCTCTGTCTCTCTGATATTGGACAGAGTGTTCTGAAACAAGCTTGGCTGTTTGACTAATAATAGTCTCAGGGATTTGAAAGTCTGTGGTTTACCACATTAAGTAGACTGTAAATAAAGCACAGCTCTAACCTTTAAGTTAGGGGTTTTAAATAGTAGGTTGGGAACTATTTTGATATTTCTCTAAGTAGATATAACTTCAGAATCTTGCTCTGATGCAAATGGTTTAATAAAACGTTTCCAATGTCACACAAACTCACAGTAAACATGTAAGAGGAAGTGTAATACTATTAGCCAGGATAATTTATATTTTATGATACAGTTGAAGTCGGAAGTTTACATACACTTAGGTTGGAGTCATTAAAACTAATTTTTCAACCACTCCACACATTTCTTGTTGACAAAGTATCGTTTTGGCAAGTCTGTTAGGACACCTACTTTGTGCATGACACAAGTCATTTTTCCAACAATTGTTTACAGACAGATTATTTCACTTATAATTCACTGTATCACAATTCCAGTGGGTCAGAAGTTTACATACACTAAGTTGACTGTGCCTTTAAACAGCTTGGAAAATTCCAGAAAATGATGTCATGGCTTTAGAAGCTCCTGATAGGCTAATTGACATAATTTGAGTCAATTGGAGGTGTACCTGTGGATGTATTTCAAGGCCTACCTTCAAACTCAGTGCCTCTTTGCTTGACATCGTGTGAAAATCAAAAGAAATCAGCCAAGACCTCCAAAAAATATTTGTAGACCTCCACAAGTCTGGTTCATCCTTGGGAGCAATTTCCAAATGCCTGAAGGTACCACGTTCATCTGTATAAACAATAGTACGCAAGTATAAACCCCATGGGACCACGCAACTGTCATACCGCTCAGGAAGGAGACGCGTTCTGTCTCCTAGAGATGAACAAACTTTGATGCGAAAAGTGCAAATCAATCCCAGAACAACAGCAAAGGACCTTGTGAAGATGCTGGAGGAAACGGGTACAAAAGTATCTATATCCACAGTAAAAACAAGTCCTATATGGACATAACCTGAAAGGCCGCTCAGCAAGGAAGAAGCCACTGCTCCAAAACTGCCATAAAAGTCAGACTACGGTTTGCAACTGCACATGGGGACAAAGATCGTACTTTTTAGAGAAATGTCCTCTGGTCTGATTAAACAAAAATAGAACTGTTTGGCCATAATGACCATCGTTATGTTGGGTGGAAAAAGGGGAGGCTTCAAGCCGAAGAACACCATCCCAACCGTGAAGCACGGGGGTGACAGCATCATGCTGTGGGGGTGCTTTGCTGCAGGAGGGACTGGTGCACTTCACAAAATAGATGGCATTATGTGGATATATTGAAGCAACATCTCAAGACATCAGTCAGGAAGTTAAAGCTTGGTCGCAAATGGGTCTTCCAAATGGACAATGACCCCAAGCATACTTCCAAAGTTGTGGCAAAATGGCTTAAGGACAACAAAGTCAAGGTATTGGAGTGGCCATCACAAAGCCCTGACCTCAATCCTATAGAACATTTGTGGGCAGAACTGAAAAAGCGTGTGCGAGCAAGGAGGCCTACAAACCTGACTCAGTTACACCAGCTCTGTCAGGAGGAATGGGCCAAAATTCACCCAACTTATTGTGGGAAGCTTGTGGAAGGCTACCCAAAACTTTTAACCCAAGTTAAACAATTTAAAGGCAATGCTACCAAATACTAATTGAGTGTATGTAAACATCTGACCCACTGGGAAGGTGATGAAAGAAATAAAAGCTGAAATAAATCATTCTCTCTATTATTCTGACATTTCACATTCTTAAAATAAAATGATGATCCTAACAGGGAATTTTTACTAGGATTAAATGTCAGGAATTGTGAAACTGAGTTTAAATGTATTTGGCTAAGGTGTATGTAAACTTCCGACTTCAACTGTATGTCCAGGAGACCAGTGAGTGTTGCCTGCTACGTTAAGTAGGGTTATGTTCTGTCACCAAGGTAGCGGTTGGTTGGTGTGTGATACACATTCAACAGTTCATGATATTCACATTCCTGTGTTTTTGTTTGTTCTAGTGCTAGGTCGTCTTGTCCTGCACACACAGGGTGTAGGTGTGTGTGTGTGTTTTGTGTGTGTGTTTTCCTTGTGTATGTGTCTCCTCGCCTACGTGTGTGTCTATTCTCCTTGCACGTGTGTGTGTGTGTGTGTTACATCTTTACAAATTAATTATCAATGCTGTTTATCTTGTTCCATAAGCCTGTGTGTGCTAGCTAGGTAATGGAGCAGGTGTGTAATGTCTTCGGATGTCAAATAAAACCTCTGATTGATGAGGCTGCTCTCTTATTAAAATGCTTCTGTCTTCTTGCAGGACCCGTTTCTGTTTGAGCCTAACTGTCTGGTTAAAGTGGACGAGTTTGGCTTCTTCATCACGTGGAAGAGCGATGGAAAGGTACAGTCTCTCAACCAGAGCCGTGTATATAAATGCCTCTGGTCTCAACCTCTCACTCAATGCAGAGCCCTGTCTTAGTATTCTGAGTGTATTCAGAGAGAGAAAATAAAAGACTGAAGGGTATTTAGAGAGGATGATCCTGTAGGAAAACAGTCAAGAGGATAGAATGCAGTCCGTTATGTGTTGACCTTTCGACTGCAAGGTCCTTTTCAACACTATTCTCCTTTTCCAACAGTAGGTTCTTGCAAATCAGTTTCCTCCATTCGCATGGAGAGCATTAGGAATGAATAGGCTCTCCATATGAATGGAATGAATAGCTTGAGACATAACTTGACTTAGCCATAACTGAAGAACTATCGAAAGGTGACTCTGAGAGGGCTGTGTCAAATGAACCCTCCCTATAGAGGAGATATAGGCCCATATCCTTGCTGAAAGTTGACTATAGCATTTATCACACATTTCAGCAACCACATATAAGGCAGTGGTAGCCTATACCCTACTCCTGGAGAGTTAGATACTGGGTGTGCAGGCTTTTGTTCTAGCCCTGCTCTAGCACACCTGATTCTTCCAATTAGGAGGGTTGGCTACTCGTGGTTTAAGGTAATGCTGGTTGGAGGGGAAGGCCGTTGTTATCCGTCACACCGTTGTGATTCAGCCGTTGTGTAAGAGGATAGCAAGATATCCCTCCACACTGGTCATATTACCGTCTCTCTCTCTAGGGTATTGTATTTATCCATGCTATATGGGGTGTGTAGGCAGATGTCCTTGTGAACAGCCATATCTTGTCATTAGCTGTAGACAGAATGTCTATGGGGCTTCTGGAAGTGACAGTCAGGTTGCTACAGTAATCAGACAAAGCTAGGTGAGGTTTGGGCAGTCAGGTGGGGTGGGAGTATGTTTGTTTTATTTGGTATTGATGAGATCTCTATTTTCTGTCTCTCTCTCTCTCTCTCTCTCTCTCTCTCTCTCGCTCTGTCTCTCTCTCTCTCTCTCTCTCTCTCTCTCTCTCTCTCTCTCTCTCTCTCTCTCTGTCTCTCTCTCTCTCTCTGTCCTCTATCTCTCTCTCTGTCCTCTATCTCTCTGTCTCTCTCTTTCTCTCTGTCTCTGTCTCTGTCTCTCTCTCTCTCTCTCTCTCTCTCTCTCTCTGTCTCTGTCTCTGTCTCCTCTCTCTCGCTCTCTCTGTCTCTCTCTCTCCCTCCCCCCTCTCTCTCTGTCTCTCTCTCTCTGTCCTATGTCTCTCTCTCTCTCTCTTTCCCTCTGTCTCTCTCTCTCGCTCTCTCTCTCCCTCCCCCTCTCTCTCTCTGTCTCTCTCTTTCTCTGTCTCCTCTCTCTCGCTCTCTCTCTCTCTCTCTCTCTCTCTGTCTCCTCTCTGTCTCTCTCTCCCTGTCTCTCGCTCTCTCTCTCCTCTCTCTCCCTCTCTCTCTCTGTCTCTCTCCCTCTCTCTCCCCCCTCTCTCTCTATCCCTCTCTCTATCCCTCTCTCTCCCTGTCTCTCGCTCTCTCTCTCCTCTCTCTGTCTCTCTCTCTCTGTCTCCTCTCTGTCCCTCTCTCTCTCTGTCTCTCTCTCTCTCTCTCTCTGTCTCCCTCTCTCTGTCTCCCTCTCTCTCTCTCTCCTCTCTGTCTCTCTCTTCTTTCTCTCTCCTCTATCCCTCCATCTTTCTCTCTCTACAGGAGGGCCAGGTTCTAGAATGTTCTCTGATCAACAGTATTCGAGTTGGAGCCGTGCCAAGGGTGAGATTTTGGATACACAATTTCATCCCTCTCTCCCTCCCTCCATCCCTCTTTCAAACAACCTTCATGTCTTCCCACCCACTCCTTTCTTACTCTCTACCTCTCCGTCTCGCTCTCCATCCATCACCTCGACCTTACGACCCTACCATTCCACCCAGAGGGCCAAGTCATAATTGGGGTGACGGTGACGTCACTAAGGGCAGCGGTACTTGAAGTGGCCAAGGCAACAGAACAGAACGAACAGAACAGAGTTAGTCTGTTGTGCCATTGTTCCCACCACCGTTAAATCACTATTGATCAGTACAACATTTCAAGGACAGTAGTAGTGAATGCTGAGGGAAGTTGGTGAAATATAGGTTACTGCTGCTCGCTGCCCTTCAGATCCTAGACCAAGTACATCTACATTCAACAACATGAAATATTTAATACTTTAATGTTTATAACCCTCCAGCTTTCTAGCTGTATCTAAAGCTATTTAGTACCCGTGGATTGAAGGCTGTCTATGTCAATGTCTAGCGTGGAACCCCGTGTTATCGGCATATTCAACAACGTTTAAGAAATATATTACCTTCAACAGTGTTATCTTGTGATCAAGCCATCAATGTTATGTGATTATTGGTGTCGTAAAAATGTTAGCTAACGGGTTAGCAATTAGCAAGTTTGACATTTCAGTTGAAATACTACTATTATCAGCTTTTTGATAAGCGGTTTAGCAAAGAAATACGTCCCGTATTATCGGCATACGGTCCCCAGTTATTGGCCACCTTACTATTTTGTTCAATTACAAGATATATCCGTTTAATTTTGTTCAAAAAAGAGACTCCAACCACGTACCCGAAGTGTTTACTAGATAATTGACTAGTTGGCTAGCCTTCCGGTAAAAAATAATGACTTGCCTGTCAACTTTTCATTGCGTAGCCCGGTGCGCCCTCCTGTGGACTCTTAAGAAATGGTTCTTCACCAACATATTCAGTGTTTTAACCAAATAATGTCTCATCATTTGTTTTACAGATTAATCTTATGTTTTGATAAAGTAGATAACAGTTGAATACTAAAATATGAGTATTAATAATTTACATCAAATAAAACTTTAATTTCAGTAATGTGCAATGACATAAACAATGAAAACACTGTTGGAGTTTGTGTTGCAGAGATGCACTTGGAAAGGAAAGGAAGAAATACACAAGATGGGTTGAATAAATATATATATTATATTTTATACATTTTTTTTGTACAAATAATTTCATATGAACACAAACAAAACAAAAAATTAAATCTCGACCTCCATCACTATATTGTCACAAAAATCACAATAAAAATCCAGCTCCACCGCTACCTCTGGATCCCACTGCACACACCTGCAGTGGAACCAGTGCTGGCAGAAGTCACAGCACACCCATGGCACCTCGGATCTACACTCCTGAGAGGAGCTTGCAGGCGGATCACGCTCCCCGCAGCGAGTACAGCAGGTGGTGTCTTCTTTTATAAAAAATAAAATAAGAATACAAATGGATTAATATGGTTTTACAAAATGTAGAAGTTCTTCAACAACAATAGTAATTGATACAACTGAGAGAGAGAGAAAAACAGATGATGAAGTACCTGAGAGTGGTGGTGTGACAGACGTGACCGGTGGAGCTTTTCTCTTCCTTTTCTGTGCTGCAGTTTGAGAAAAAGTAGTGTTAGACAGAGCATGTTGCATGAAAACCCTTTTCAACTTTTTTACATCAATACCTCTGGAGGAAGCTGCATCGTGTTGGTGGTGACAGACAGGGGGGGTGGTGTGCATCATGGTGGTGGTGGACAAAACCGCCGACGATGGCTTGGAGGAGCTGGTGTTTGTAACGGTGGGGTTGAGGGGCCGACGATGGTGTGGCCGGGGGAGTAGGCACGTAGCCTTCTTCTGCAGCTGGGGACTCCGGCGGCTCCTACAGGTGTTGCACACTGGGAGGCACTGGCAGTGGTGATGCAGCTGTCAGGAGTGGTTCTAGCAGGGGGTTCTGCAGAGGCGATGGCGTCAATGGTCACATCCATGGCAGCCCTCTCCTGTGCCCTCTGTGTTCTGAGGGCTGCCCAACGCTCTTTCTCCTCTGCCTCGGCCCTCGGCCCTCTCCTTCTCACCCCTCTCCTGCCACCGGTGAGGCATGTGGCGACCACAGGGAGTCTTCTGTATCGGTCCAGCCGATACTTCAGGACAGTAAGGATGTGCCCCAGGTCCTTCGCTATCAGCCCCCCCCCCTCTATTAGGGGGTGCTCTTCTGGGACTGGAGCAGGGGCTGGGAATGGAGCAGGGGCTGAGGGTCCATCTGTGGTCACTGGGGAGGAGGTGCTGATGGACGGCACGGTGCTGCTGGTTCCAGGAGAGGCGGTGGTGGGACCCGGAAGGGACCGAGACTGCATTAAACGGGACCCTTCAATGGCTGAAGGGTCAAAAGAGAAGAGGCCACACTTCTTAAACCCTTCCACCACATAGCGCATGTCCTTGCAGCGCTGGTACGGGGGGGGGGGCCTCCCAGTGTGTAGTGGCCACCGGGGAAACACTTGGGTCTGCCGAGGTACACCATGCACCTTGGTAGATAAGAAAATAAAACTGTTACTAGCAGATAAAATTCACATACACGTGGTTATCTCCTAAAAACAAAAGATGCCTAACCTTGGCAGCCTGGCGGAGAGCCATCCCTGCCCTGTAGTCCTCCATGGCATGGAACATGTCCACCTCACTCCACTGCTTCCTCTTGACTTTCTCCATGCTGTGGTGTTAATACATGTACAGTGAGGGGAAAAAGTATTTGATCCCCTGCTGATTTTGTACGTTTACCCACTGACAAATAAATGATCAGTCTATAATTTTAATGGTAGGTTTATTTGAACAGTGAGAGACAGAATAACATACACACAAAAAGAAAATGTATGCACGCATGACTGTAAGTCGCTTTGGATAAAAGCGTCTGCTAAATGGCATATTATATTATTATTATTATAACAACAACAAAATCCAGAAAAACGCATGTCAAAAATGTTATAAATTGATTTGCATTTTAATGAGGGAAATAAGTATTTGACCCCTCTGCAAAACATGACTTAGTACTTGTAGTTGGCCACCATGTTTGCACACATCTCAGGAGGGATTTTTTCCCACTCCTCTTTGCAGATCTTCTCCAAGTCATTAAGGTTTCGAGGCTGACGTTTGGCAACTCGAACCTTCAGCTCCCTCCACAGATTTTCTATGGGATTAAGGTCTGGAGACTGGCTAGGCCACTCCAGGACCTTAATGTGCTTCTTCTTGAGCCACTCCTTTGTTGCCTTGGCCGTGTGTTTTGGGTGATTGTCATGGATAATCGCACCAACTGTTGTCACCTTCTCACCAAGCTGCTTGGCGATGGTTTTGTAGCCCATTCCAGCCTTGTGTAGGTCTACAATCTTGTCCTTGACATCCTTGGAGAGCTCTTTGGTCTTGGCCATGGTGGGTGGAGAGTTTGGAATCTGATTGATTGATTGCTTCTGTGGACAGGTGTATTTTATACAGGTAACAAACTGAGATTAGGAGCACTCCCTTTAAGAGTGTGCTCCTAATCTCAGCTCATTACCTGTATAAAAGACACCTGGGAGCCAGAAATCTTTCTGATTGAGAGGGGGTCAAGTACTTATTTCCCTCATTAAAATGCAAATCAATTTATAACATTTTTGACATGTGTTTTTCTGGATTTTTTTGTTGTTATTCTGTCTCTCACTGTTCAAATAAACATACCATTAAAATTATAGACTGATAATTTCTTTGTCAGTGGGTAAACGTACAAAATCAGCAGGGGATCAAATACTTTTGTCCCTCACTGTAGCTAAATAACTTGGCATACTATATACATTTTAGAAAGATAACTCAATCTGAATATGTATAAACATTTACATTTCAAAGCTAAGGCATTGAAAAGTGATGAAAGTTTTCACAATAACTGAAAGTGTACCCACGTTTTTTGTTTGATGTTATCTGTAATGAAATGTAGTGTCCCAATTAGTTTAATATTGATGCATACATTGTAACATTAGACTAAATACTGCCTATATGTAGCTGAAACAGCCAACAGTGATAGGTGTAAAAAAGTTAATGGTTCAACGTTCAAAATAAATTTTTGCAGATTGTGTAAAACGCCCCCGTCAAAGGACTCCAATTCTGAAAAGGTCAAGCTTGACAGCATTCAGCTGTTTTCGTGATATGTATTATCTAATGCTTACAATTTCTTTCCTTTTTGCTTACTTAGCAGTTTCTATCAACATTTAGCAACTAAGCTAGCAACATTAGAAAGTCTGTTAGCTATATTTCAGAGGTAAAAAGTTGGATATTAAATTAGGTGTGGTCTGTCGCGCAGTCGAATTTTACAATATACAGCGTGTCCCACAAAATGTGTATGTATATAACTTTTTTGAATACTCTCAAAACCTAACTTAACTTACATAAATTGCAATGAAAATCGGTGGTCAGCTAGCTAGAAGGGTGTCTTTAGTCGCAAAACGTACCGTTATTTTCCAGTCCATTTAAATGTTGAACTCAGGGTGATTTAGTCCTCCAACCGCTAGAGAGTGTCCGAAGTTAGGGGGTGTCCGATGTTGGGGGGAAAATTAGCTAGGCTGTTAGGTGCCCTGAAAGTCCTTTCTGCTTTCTTTAAACAGAAAGGATTTGTTGAAGATACAGCCGACATTAACCACAGAGTATTCTTTTCATGAACATCAGGGCTGAACACACACACACACACACACACACAGCTAGTCCCTCCATTCCATATTTACTCCCTCAGTAATTCCCTGGTTGTATCCTGCTGTAGCGTAATATTTGACATCATGTGGGCGACATGAATTATGGAAGGCCCCAGGGTCCTGAGGGAGTGCTCATACAGAGCCTGAGAATAAACCCCTCGCACAGCTCCGAACAAATACTCAAACATCTGAAAAAACTCACTGGTGTGTGTATTCTTGACAGAACGGAAGGTGCTCTATGTGTGAGACAGTGTGTGTGCATGCGTCTGTTCATGGCATACGTGTGTGTGTGTGGTGTGTAAGGCTGTGTCCCTCCCTGTGTGTGTGGTAAGGGGACGTGTTCTTCTTGGTAAACAGCAGACAAAGAGCAGCTTATCTCATGGCTGATCTCTGTTGGACTCCTAACTGAATTACACAATCACACTGAACTATTGCCGATAAATCAATGAACACAGAAAAAAGAATCACATTGATGATAATTGGCTGTATTGGCGTTAATAAACAGAGGCTGGCCTTGCAGAATGAACCGTCTGTTGCTATCCAGTTGATTCAGTCACACTACAGATATTCTGGTTGTCCTAGATAGTTCAAAAAGGGGAATCCTCAATTACTCCATGTTACATAGAAAAGTAGATTGTCCAGGAACTATTATATAATATATTCAGTCTTAAACAGATAAAATTGTTAATCAATGGAATGATAATGTTTTGTAATGATTTGATGAGACTCTCTATCTGTCTCTCTCTCTCGCTCTCTCGCTCTCTCTCTGTCCCTCTCTCTTGCTCTCGCTCTCTCACTCTCTCTCTCGCTCTCTCGCTCTCTCTCTGTCCCTCTCTCTCTCTCTCGCTCTCTCTCTGTCCTTCTCTCTTGCTCTCTCTCTCTCTCGCTCTCTCTATCTCTCTCTCTCTATATATATCTCTCTCTCCCTCTTCCCCCTCTCTCTAGGACCCTAAGATCCTGTCTTTGTTCGAGGCAGCGGGGAAGAAGGAGGAGGAGTTGGAGGGATGTGTAATCTGTATCTGCAGCGGCACCGACCTTGTCAACCTGTCCTTCATGTACATGGTGGCTGACAGCCCAGACACTGCTAGGGTAAACACACAATGCTAATACAACATTCATACAACATGTTTCCCAATGCTGGAAGGGGGGCCCTGAGTGAAAAAGTGTGGGAACCCCTGTGTTAGAGTAGCCATCTCATCTGGCCCAAGGGATGGAGTGGCTGAGGAGAAATACCTCTCTACCTCTCTACAACACACTCCTGCCCTCAGACATACACAATCAAACGTGTGCGCACACACACAGAGACAGACAGGATTGCTGTGTGCCTGCATCTGCTGTTTAGCTGTGTCTGCTCTGAGATGTAAACAGACAGAGAGAACACACATAAACAGTGAAAAAGATACGCTGTGAGTAAACAAACGGCCAGAGAAGGCTGTACTTGTGTGTGTGTATTGTGTTTGAACCCTTTTGTTTGTTTGTTTTCAGAAGTGGACAGAGGGTTTGAGGTCAGTGATCCATAACTTCAGAGCCAATAACGTCTGTCCTATGACCTGCCTCAAGAAACAGTGAGTAGACACACATAAACACACACACACACAGTAATAAACACACACGCACACATTTTCATACAACATTACACACACACATTCATACAATATTACACACACACACAGACACAGATACACACACACACCCCTCAACAACGTCCGTCCTATGTCCTGCTTCAAGAAACGCACACACACACACCTCAACATCCGTCCTATTTCCTGCTTCAAGAAACGCACACACACACCTCAACATCCGTCCTATTTCATGCTTCAAGAAACACACACACCTCAACATCCGTCCTATTTCCTGCTTCAAGAAACACACACACCTCAACGTGCTGCGTCTTTCCTATTTTTTAGTTGGATGAGGATGTGCTTTTTGACCAATGTGAACGGCAAGATCCCAGTGAGAACGTAAGAGACACTTCAGTTAGTAATAACATTTATCAGCAGTCATTTGATTGATGAACGTTGTGATGACAGCTGCCTCTCTCCTCTCTGTTTCAGCATCACACGGACGTTTGCATCTGGGAAAACAGAGAAAGGAATCTTTCAGGCTCTGAAGGAACTGGGTCTGCCTAGTGGAAAGGTGCAGTGGATGTGTTGCGCATGTGTTAAATCAAATCAAAATCAAATCAAATTGTATTTGTCACATGCGGCGAATAGAACAGTGAAAGGCTTACTTACAAGCCCTTAACCAACAATTTAAAGAAAGAATACCAAAAAAAAATACAAAAAATACATTAAATAAAAAAATAAGAAGAAATAAAAGTAACAAATTAAAGAGAAGCAGTAAAATAACAGTAGCAAGGTTATATACAGGGGGTACCAGTACAGAGTCAATGTGCGGGGGCACCGGTTAGTCGAGGTAATTGAGGTGTGCGTGTGTTCATGACATGTGTTTGTCTGATGTTGTGCACTGTAACTTGCTGTCTTCGGATCTAGCATTTAACTATACACTGAGTATACCAAACATTAGGAACACCTTCCTAATATTGATTTGCACCCCCCTTCTCAAATCGTCAGGGAATGGACTCTACAAGGTGTCGAAAGCGTTCCACAGGGATGCTGGCCCATGTTGACTCCAATGCTTCCCACAGTTGTGTCAAGTTGGCTGGATGTCCTTTGGGTGGTGGACCATTCTTGATACACACAGGAAACTGTTGAGCGTGAAAATTTTAGCAGCGTTGCAGTTCTTGACACAATTAAACCAGTGCTTCTGGCACCTACTACCATACCCCGTTCAAAAGCACTTAAATATTTTGTCTTGCCCATTCACCTTCTGAATGGCACACATACACAATCAATGTCTCAATTGTTTCAAGGCTTATAAATCATTATTTAACCTGTCTCCTCCCCTTCATCTACACTGATTGAAGTGGATTTAACAAGTGACATCAATAAGGTATACTAGCTTTCACCTGGATTCAACTGGTCAGTCTATGTCGTGGAAAGAGCAGGTGTTCATAATGTTTTGTATACTCAGTGCATAATGTTATCTCCCTCAGAACGATGAGATAGAACATTCAGCGTTTCCATTTGACATCTTCTATGCCCTGACTCAGAAGATCTGCCCTCGTACTGACATCGAGGAACTCTTCAAGAAAATGTGAGTTGTCACTAGCTCTACTCCCCAGACCTCTTTTTCTATACTCTCTACCCTCAATAGCTACTCTGCTCTACTTTAGCCTAGAAAGGTAACTGCACCCTTAATGCTAGTCACATCGAAGTGTGCAGTTAGTGTAGGAGTAACAATGTCTGAAATCATACAACCAAGTTAATGACGAATTTTCAACCAGTTTTGCTCACTGGGCAGACATTTACAGTACAACATCTACATGGCTTTTTTATTGCTATGTATTTTTCCAGGAACTGTGATTGTGATAGTAATGAGATATTTAGTAACAGCTGTTTGTGTAACTGTTGTGTTGATAGCTGTAGTGTAGACACTGTATGTGAATGACAGGGAATAGAGAGTTGAAGAAGAGTGAGAGAGAGGGTGTTGTTGTATGTTGGTGTTTGATTGAGAGATCAACATTTATTAAACAGTCTGCAGCTTCTCTACTAATAACCTCTGGAAAACCTAACCTGCTTAAACAGTGACACATTAACAAGTTTTGTTTTAAACTAACTCAACGGTATTTAAATGTTCGACCTGTGGTGATTTTAACGTTATAGAAATGTTAATGTAAAAGTGTAACACGACAGTTCTCTATTTTGACCCCTTAAAAAAACCTTCTGCTTTCTAGTTACTGACTGACTGACTGGCTGAGAGGGTTTTTAAGAAACATAACATTTTGTTTTTCTAATTAATTCCTTTGCAGCAATGGGGACAAAAGTGATTTTTTAAACGTAGACCAGTTAGTCAGCTTTCTGAATGAAGTAAGCTCTTTATCATTCATTAACTTCTCTGTGTGACTGCTTGACCCCTACCCTCTCGCCTGACACAGGGTAGAAGTTGCCCTTAGGCAATGATATAGCATCAGTTTCAGATTACCCTCCTCAAATCCTTAAAGGAAAATTTCATCATCTCCAGCACCAACCCAACATCAACATATGTGAAAATGGCGCATTCCTATGTTTTGTATAAATATAGAGAAAGATAAGTGTTTCCAATGACATCATCAACCAATTAGTAGGCATTTCGTAGGCAATGCCTGCTCACAATTGGTCAAAATCATACGAATAACACCGATGATGTCATTGGAAACACTTATCTTCCTATATTTTTACTACCAAACATAGAAACGCACCATTTTCACATACAGTGAGGGAAAAAAGTATTTGATCCCCTGCTGATTTTGTACGTTTGCCCACTGACAAAGACATGATCAGTCTATAATTTTAATGGTAGGTTTATTTGAACAGTGAGAGACAGAATAACAACAAAAGAATTCAGAAAAAACCGCATGTCAAAAATGTTATTAATTGATTTGCATTTCAATGAGGGAAATAAGTATTTGACCCCTCTGTAAAACATGACTTAGTACTTGGTGGCAAAACCCTTGTTGGCAATCACAGAGGTCAGACATCTCTTGTAGTTGGCCACCAGGTTTACACACATCTCAGGAGGGATTTTGTCCCATTCCTCTTTGCAGATCTTCTCCAAGTCATTAAGGTTTCGAGCCTGATGTTTGGCAACTCGAACCTTCAGCTCCCTCCACAGATTTTCTATGGGATTAAGGTCTGGAGACTGGCTAGGCCACTCCAGGACCTTAATGTGCTTCTTCTTGAGCCACTCCTTTGTTGCCTTGGCCGTGTGTTTTGGGTCATTGTCATGCTGGAATACCCATCCACGACCCATTTTCAATGCCCTGGCTGAGGGAAGGAGGTTCTCACCCAAGATTTGACGGTACATGGCCCTGTCCATCGTCCCTTTGATGCGGTGAAGTTGTCCTGTCCCCTTAGCAGAAAAACACCCCCAAAGCATAATGTTTCCACCTCCATGGTTGACGGTGGGGATGGTGTTCTTGGGGTCATAGGCAGCATTCCTCCTCCTCCAAACATGGCGAATTGAGTTGATGCCAAAGAGCTCAATTTTGGTCTCATCTGACCACAACACTTTCACCCAGTTCTCCTCTGAATCATTCAGATGTTCATTGGCAAACTTCAGACGGCCCTGTATATGTGCTTTCTTGAGCAGGGGGACCTTGCGGGCGCTGCAGGATTTCAGTCCTTCACGGCGTAGTGTGTTACCAATTGTTTTCTTGGTGACTATGGTCCCAGCTGCCTTGAGATCATTGACAAAATCCTCCCGTGTAGTTCTGGGCTGATTCCTCACCGTTCTCATGATCATTGCAACTCCACGAGGTGAGAACTTGCATGGAGCCCCAGGCCGAGGGAGATTGACAGTTATTTTGTGTTTCTTCCATTTGCGAATAATCGCACCAACTGTTGTCACCTTCTCACCAAGCTGCTTGGCGATGGTCTTGTAGCCCATTCCAGCCTTGTGTAGGTCTACAATCTTGTCCCTGACATCCTTGGAGAGCTCTTTGGTCTAGGCCATGGTGGAGAGTTTGGAATCTGATTGATTGATTGCTTCTGTGGACAGGTGTCTTTTATACAGGTAACAAACTGAGATTAGGAGCACTCCCTTTAAGAGTGTGCTCCTAATCTCAGCTCGTTACCTGTATAAAAGACACCTGGGAGCCAGAAATCTTTCTGATTGAGAGGGGGTCAAATACTTATTTCCCTCATTTAAAATGCAAATCAATTTATAACATTTCTGACATTCGTTTTTCTGGATTTTTTTGTTGTTATTCTGTCTCTCACTGTTCAAATAAACCTACCATTAAAATTATAGACTGATAATTTCTTTGTCAGTGGGCAAACGTACAAAATCAGCAGGGGATCAAATACTTTTTTCCCTCACTGTATGTTGATGTTGGGGTGGTGCTGGAGATGATGAATATGAAGTTGAAAAATGGTGAACAATTGGGAGATACAATGCAAAACTGATCTTAGATCAGTGTCTGTAGGGGTAACTTCAACCTTCCCCTCTCAGCTGCTTGCCCCCATCCCGACCTATACTGAACAAAAATATGAACGCAACATGTAAAGTGTTGGTCCCATGTATCATGAGCTGAAGTAAAAGATGCCAGAAATGTTCCATACGCACAAAAAGCTTACTTCTCTCAAATTCTGAGCACAAATGTGTTTACATCCCTGTTAGTGAGCGTTTCTCATTTGCCAAGATAATCCATCCACCTGACAGGTGTGGCATATCAAGAAGCTGATTAAACAGCATGATCATTACACAGGTGCACCTTGTGCTGGGGACAATAAAAGGCCACTCTAAAATGTGCAGTTTTGTCACACAACACAATGCCACAGATGTCTCAAGTTTTGAGGGAGCATGCAGTTGGCATGCTGACTGCAGGAATGTCCAACAGAGCTGTTGCCAGAGAATGTAATGTTCATTTCTCTACCAACGTCGTTTTACGTCCAAACCGCCTCACAACCGCAGACCACGTTTAACCACGCCAGCCCAGGACCTCCACATCCGACTTCTTCACCTGCGGGATGGTCTGAGACCAGCCTCCCGGACAGCTGATGAAACTGAGGAGTATTTCTGTCTGTAATAAAGCCCTTTTGTGGGGAAAAACTCATTCTGATTGGCTGGGCCTGGCTCCCAAGTGGGTGGGCCTACAGTATGCCCTCGCAGGCACACCCATGGCTGCGCCCCTGCCCAGTCTTGTGAAATAGATTAGGGCCTAATTTATTTATTTCAATTGACTGATTTCTTTATATGAACTGTAACTCAGTAAAACCGTTGAAATTGTTGCATGTTGGGTTTATATTTTTGTTCAGTATATTTCTCCCCAGCCCCGCCTACTTGTGACTGATTGTGTAACCATGGCAACCCGGGGAGGGAGGGACTTTCTGTTCTGCCATTTTGTCTGGTGTCTGTCTACTTGCTGCCTGCCTGCCCACAAGTTTCACGTTTTTTATTGTCACGTGCACTATTACAGTGAAATGCTTTTCTTGCTCTTTCCCAACAATGCAGTGATCAATATCAGATCCTATTCCCCTTCTTTTGTGCTAATGGTCTCTGCTTTGGCTGAAAACATACCTGCTTCCACTTCTATTTACTGTATGTGCGGCTGCTTCTCTATCTCTGTGTGCAATGCTGAAGTGAATCCCCAGTAGTACAAAGGCTGTGAATGATGTGTTCCTACCTGCTATAGTGGCAACGTAAAGTTTCTCGAAAGTAAAATACATTTTTAAAAAGTTTAAAGTTTTGCCAAAGCATGCATTAGTGTCCATGGGGAGATTTGCACAAACGTTTGAGTTACATGCACATTTCTCAAGTTAGGAATGGGACACATTTATTTAGTGTGCAGTGACATGCGTGTGTACAGTATGTGCTTGTGAGTGAGACAGTGTTGTGCATCATTGCTTTCTCCAGAATCAGCGTGACCCACGGCTAAACGAGATCCTTTTCCCCTTCTACGACCCGAAACGAGCCATGCAGATCATCGAGAAGTACGAGAGAGATCCAGACCTCAAGAAGAAAGGTGAGAGAGAGGGATGGATGTAGAGATGGATAAATATATATTAAGAGAGAGAGAGATGCAGATGTGAAGAAGAAAAATAGAGAATCCTCCAAAGCCAAGTCTCGCCTTTTCTTTAGCATGTACTGCCCTCTCCTGGTGAATAACACATTTATTTAGCATGTACTGCCCTCTCCTGGTGAATAACACATTTCATTAGCATGTACTGCTCTCTCCTGGTGAATAACACATTTCATTAGCATGTACTGCCCTCTCCTGGTGAATAACACATTTCATTAGCATGTACTGCCCTCTCCTGGTGAATAACACATTTCATTAGCATGTACTGCCCTCTCCTGGTGAATAACACATTTATTTAGCATGTACTGCCCTCTCCTGGTGAATAACACATTTCATTAGCATGTACTGCCCTCTCCTGGTGAATAACACATTTATTTAGTATGTGGTCCTCTGTAGCTCAGCTGGTAGAGCACGGCACTTGTAACGCTAAGGTAGTGGGTTCGATCCCCGGGACCACCCATACACAAAAAAATAAAATGTATGCACGCATGACTGTAAGTCGCTTTGGATAAAAGCGTCTGCTAAATGGCATATTATATTATTATTATTATTATTATTATTATAACACATTTCTTTAGTATGTACTGCCCTCTCCTGGTGAATAACACATTTATTTAGCATGTACTGCCCCCTCCTGGTGAATAACACATTTATTTAGCATGCGCTGCCCTCTCCTGGTGAATAACACATTTATTTAGCATGTGCTGCCCTCTCCTGGTGAATAACACATTTATTTAGCATGTGCTGCCCTCTCCTGGTGAATAACACATCAGCACCTGCCCTATACATGTTGGATGTGTGAGTGTTGACTGATAATAAGGGAAGAAAATCTAAATCTGTGTATGTAGCAATGGTCATCAAAACATTTGAAATATTTTTTTAACAATTCTATTACATGCAACAGTTGGACAATGAAAATACTCCAAACTTTTTGCATTTTTATAATCCATCAGATATTGACTGAATTATAGCACAAAAAACATTTAACTGGCAAGGACAAATAATTAAGTTCAGGGATTTTGGAGGGAATTCAGGTATTCAATTTATTGTAAAATTTCACTTTTCTTATTAGAATGCACTCATATATATATATATATCCATATTTATTCTGTCCTCTATAGCTCAATTGGTAGAGCATGGCGCTTGTAACGCCAGGGTAGTGGGTTCGATCCCCGGGACCACCCATACGTAAAAATGTATGCGCACATGACTGTAAGTCGCTTTGGATAAAAGCGTCTGCTAAATGGCTTATTATTTATTATTATTATTATTATTATATATATATAATGTTCTTATTGTATAAGGTATTTTTTTTTTTATACAGTACCAGTCAAAAGTTTGGACACACCTACTCATTCAAGGGTTTTTCTTAATTTTGACTATTTTCTACATTGTAGAATAGTAGTAAAGACATCAAAACTATGAAATAACACATATGGAATCATGTAGTAACCAAAAAAGTGTTAAACAAATATATTTTATATTTAAGATTCTTCAAAGTATCCACCCTTTGCATTGATGACAGCTTTGCACACTCTTGGCATTCTCTCAACCAGCTTCACCTGGAAGGCTTTTCCAACAGTCTTGAAGGAGTTCCCACATATGCTGAGCACTTGTTGGCTGCTTTTCCTTCACTCTGCGGTCCAACTCATCCCAAACCGTCTCAATTGGGTTGAGGTCGGGGGATTGTGGAGGCCAGGTCATCTGATGCAGCACTCCATCACTCTCCTTCTTGGTCAAATAGCCCTTACATTGAAAAACAAATTATTGTCCCACGAAGCCCAAACCAGATGGGATGTCATATCGCTGCAGAATGCTGTGGTAGCCATGCTGGTTAAGTGTGCCTTGAATTCGAAATAAATCACAGACATTGTCACCAGCAAAGCACCCCCACACCATCCACCTCCTCATCCATGCTTCACAGTGGGAACTACACATGCGGATATCATCCGTTCACCTACACTGCGTCTCACAAAGACACAGCGGTTGGAACCAAAAATCTCAAATTTGGACTCCAGACCAAAGGATAGAATTCCACCGGTCTAATGTTCATTGCTTGTGTTTCTTGGCCCAAGCAAGTCTCTTCTTTTTATTGATGTCCTTTAGTAATGGTTTCTTTTTAGCAATTCGACCATGAAGGCCTGATTCACGCAGTCTCCTCTGAACAGTTGATGTTGAGATGTGTCTGTTACTTGAACTCTGTGGAGCACCTATTTGGGCTGCAATTTCTGAGTCTGGTAACACGAATGAACTTATCCTCTGCAGCAGAGGTAACTCTGGGTCTTCCTTTCATGTGGCGGTCCTCATGAGAGCCAGTTTCATCATAGCGCTTGATGGTTTTTGCCACTGCACTTGAAGAAACTTTCAAAGTTCTTGACATTTTCCTGATTGACTGACCTTCATGTCTTAAAGTAATGACGGACTGTCGTTTCTCTTTGCTTATTTGAGCTGTTCTTGGTCTTTTTACAAATAGGGCTATCTTCTCTATAGATACAATGGAAAAACAATGTATCCCATTGAGCCCATTTCAGCCATTACCGGGGTGTGTTTGACAAGTCATTACACACATTTCTGTGGACGTAATGTTAATGGGGAAAAATGACAGGCACAAGCAAGAGTATGAAAGAGTCGCAGGAGTAAAATGAAAGCAATCAATCCATCGAGATTTAAGTGACAAGGAGACTTTGCACCCCTCAAACACAGTAAATAGATGGCTGAAAAAGACAGATCCTTAGGTGGGCGGGGCATGCGCGTTGCTAGTTTATGTTACATTTAGCAGACCCCCTTACACACTCTCCGTCTACCCCTCCTCCTCCACTCCCCCAGGCCGTATGTCCAGTGATGGCTTCTGCAGGTACCTGATGTCAGATGAGAATGCCCCGGTGTTCCTGGACTGTCTGGAGCTCTACCAGGACATGGAGCAGCCGCTGGCCCACTACTTCATCGCCTCCTCCCACAACACCTACCTGACCGGGAGGCAGTTTGGAGGAAAGTCCTCCGTGGAGATGTATAGGCAGGTTCTGCTCTCCGGCTGCAGGTAGGTGTGTGGCGGGGGAAAGGGTGGGGTGGTGGTGAGATGGTGGCGGGGGGGTTGTGGATGTGTGTGTGTTTATATACAGTATGTAAACTGTTTTGTATGTATGATCTCAGGTGTGTAGAGCTGGACTGCTGGGATGGGAAAGGAGAAGACCAGGAGCCTATCATCACTCACGGCAAGGCCATGTGTACTGACATTCTCTTTAAGGTACACACAAAAAACACTCATTCACCCGTTCATATTTGTCTGATCATTCACAAAACTTTTGTATTAATTACATATGGCAAGTCTGCCCTCTTGTGTTGACAAATTGATACTGCATCTAATTGAGACCCGAGACACTCTTATCCAGAGACTTAAAGCAAGTGATATATAATGGATTCAATGTGGTTCTAATATCAATCCCTATGTTGTTGTTTCCCCCCTCAAACAGGATGTGATCTCAGCCATCAGAGAAACAGCCTTTGTGACATCTGAGTATCCTGTGATCCTGTCATTTGAAAACCACTGCAGGTAGGATGTCTAGTGCTGAGTGATTAGTGCTTTTTGAGGTCGGTTTGGTTTCGGTTAGATTGTTAAAAAATAATAACGGTTTTCGATTTTGGTTCGATTATTTGGTATGCTGTAACAACACAGAATAAAACAATTAGTACATGTCCTATGATGTCCCATTACTGCTTATCACTTATTAGCGATATTTCAGTTGTTGTGTATATTACATTTGTTTTATTTGAAGACTTTATTATTTCATTCCAAGTCATCATCTCATCTGTATAGAGCTGCTGCCTATGCTGTCTGACAAAATCACTATTAAATAAATAAGGTATACTTTTATGACTGCTGAGTACCAACTATCAATAACTTAGACCATGTATTTTTGGGTAGAGATACCTCACGAAGCAACAGCTGTTCTCTATATCCCCTCACGATCGCACATTCTTCTGACTCTTCTAGAGAAACTGTGAAAATGTGTTCATTGAGTTCACAGAAAAAAAACGAACAAAATGGGATTCAAGTAATTGAACGGAAAAATAAGACATTTTGGTTAATCACTCAGCACTAAGGATTTCACAATGATCCAGAATGTGTTTTATTTTATTTTATACATGACAATGTTATTATTTATTCCTTTATGTCCGATCGATTTAAATGTAACAGTGTAACTATTACGAAATGTAATTTAATGACAAAGAAATAGGGGGAAAAATGGACTAACACTCACACTTGTCTTTTAAAGCACTGACTTTGCTGATAACTATTTTGAGGAAAACATTTTCTTTCAATGCCTGTGATATGTGGTTGTCTCACCTAGCTATCTTAAGAGGAATGCACTAACTGTAAGTGGCCCTGGATAAGAGTGTTTGCTAAATGACTAACATGTAAGTGTCTTGATGTTTGATCCTGTGTGCTTCAGTAAACCCCAGCAGTACAAGATGGCTCGGTACTGTGAGGAGATCTTTGGAGACTACCTACTGAGGCATCCTCTCGAGGGATACCCTGTGAGCCATCTACCTTCTACCACACTATACCTGTCTGTCTCCTGTTTAGTGTCTGTATCTGTATCGTGTCTGATAGCAGATGATGGTTGAACATAATAAAGAATATGTATGTAATGTTTCCATGCTACAAAAAATGTACCATTTACCATAAATGTCTTCTGCCATTTTGTAAAAAACTAAACATTTGTTGTTGTTGCCAGGTTGAAGCAGGCCGTCCCTTGCCTTCTCCCATTGACCTCAAACTCAAAATCCTCATCAAAAACAAACGCTTGAAACCCGAGGTGGAACAGAGTACGTATACAGTGGCAGTCAACTTTATGCAAGAATAGTTTTATATCTGTAGTTTCTTACAGATGTTGCTACTGCTGGACTTACCTGTTCTCTGTCACTCTGTATGGTGGTTTTATTGACGTACACTATGATTGACTTGGGTTGTTGTTGTTGTTGTTGTTGTGTTCTACAGAGCAGCTAGAGTCCTTTAAGAAGCACATGGAGGCTGGAGAGACCAACACACCAGCCATCTTACTGGGAGCAGAGACAGAGGAAGATGTGGAGAATGGTGAGCGTGTGTGTGTGTGCAGATGCACACGTGTTTATGTGTGTGTACACAAGGGTTCTTCTTTTCCTTCTTGTTCTGGTGTGTAGTCACTTTGGAGACTGAGATATTCAGTCACTTTGTATCGGTTTACTAGAGGATGTGTGTGTCTTTGTGACTGTGTGTGTGTGTGTGTTGGAGGGCAACCGTGTGTGTTGGAGGGTAACTGTGTGTTGGAGGGTAACCGTGTGTGTTGGAGGGCAACCGTGTGTGTTGGAGGGTAACCGTGTGTGTTGGAGGGTAACCGTGTGTGTTGGAGGGTAACCGTGTGTGTTGGAGGGTAACCGTGTGTGTTGGAGGGTAACCGTGTGTGTTGGAGGGTAACCGTGTATGTTGGAGGGTAACCGTGTGTGTTGGAGGGCAACCGTGTGTGTTGGAGGGCAACCGTGTGTGTTGGAGGGTAACCGTGTGTGTTGGAGGGTAACCGTGTGTGTTGGAGGGTAACCGTGTGTGTTGGAGGGTAACCGTGTGTGTTGGAGGGCAACCGTGTTTGTTGGAGGGTAACCGTGTGTGTTGGAGGGTAACCGTGTGTGTTGGAGGGTAACCGTGTGTGTTGGAGGGTAACCGTGTGTGTTGGAGGGTAACCGTGTGTGTTGGAGGGCAACCGTGTGTGTTGGAGGGTAACCGTGTGTGTTGGAGGGTAACCGTGTGTGTTGGAGGGTAACCGTGTGTGTTGGAGGGTAACCGTGTGTGTTGGAGGGTAACCGTGTGTGTTGGAGGGTAACCGTGTGTGTTGGAGGGTAACCGTGTGTGTTGGAGGGTAACCGTGTGTGTTGGAGGGTAACCGTGTGTGTTGGAGGGTAACCGTGTGTGTTGGAGGGTAACCGTGTGTGTTGGAGGGTAACCGTGTGTGTTGGAGGGTAACCGTGTGTGTTGGAGGGTAACTGTGTGTGTTGGAGGGTAACCGTGTGTGTTGGAGGGTAACCGTGTGTGTTGGAGGGTAACCGTGTGTGTTGGAGGGTAACCGTGTGTGTTCCTGTATCTCTATCTCTAGGTGATGTGAAGGAGTTGAACCCTGACTTGAAGATCAGTACATCAGAGGAGCCTAGTGAAGACAACAGCCTCAGCACCAGTGTCAGTGTGAAGAAAGAAGGAGAGGAGAAGGAGAGAGACAACAGCATCAAAAAGGTATACATTTTGTAAATGGAATTTGTGTTTTGAGCTAAGACTTAGGGCTTTATTTGAACAAACCTAACGCAATGGTAGATACAAGTGCTGGTGGTAGCGCTATAGGTCCAGGAGTGTGTCAGAAATATTTTTGCGATTTTCACAGCCGTTATTATGAGCACAGTAGCTGGCGGTGGCGTGAAAGGGCTGGGTTTTAATGAATAAACAAGTTGTAGGTGTGACGAAGGCTTGGCCACTCACTGGCCAATCAAGGCGTTCCATGGCTTAATACTGCATGCGTTTGTCTCAAGTTCTGTAGGTTATTGACGGTCTTTGCGTTGTCATTGACTCCAGTTCGGCCGGGGGCACGGAATATTCTGTCCTAGTCCATTGTGGATTGATACTACAGTTTATTAAATAGCATATGCTACAGTAACGAGTAAAAAAAATATATATCCCGTGTTTGCTCTATATGTTTGCAGTGTTCACAGTCAACATTGTTGTGATTGGCTTCAATGAGTATAGGCCTTTACGCCAGTGGCGGTCATTACCGTTTCAGATGAGGGAGGATTTTTTTTTTTCCATGAGCATAGCCTTATTTCTATTACAGCATATTGGATGACTCTCATTCATATTCCATTCACCCAGTTCAATGTAACAGCGATAGGTTTAGGCTACTACATGATATTCAAATTGTCCCTATACCCATCATGAGGTTGCTACAACCTAGCCTATGAATGAAAGTTTACAACGTAGGTGCACACAGGTCGAGAGACAAATTTGATGTGACAGACAGTGACATTCAATACCGCCTTGCACACTCTTGCCTGCATCTAGCTCATAGTGGGTGTAATCATTAGTCCAACAGTTGCAAACAAGAGTTTCTATTGGACAAATTCAGGTATGTTTATCCCAGTTTTGTTCCATTTGCTTCTGTTTAAGAAAAGTTTTTCAACATAATCGGCAGAATGAATACACCCCTGATCACGCGTAAACACAGTTCACCGTTTCATAGCAGCCACGTTGTATTGCTTCTCGCATCAACATTATGCGCTCTCCTCCTTTCACCTCTTCCCTTTGCTTGTGGACTTCAATGCATAACACATCAGTTGTACAGTGAGGGAAAATATTATTTGACCCCCTGCTGATTTTGTTAGTTTGCCCACTGACAAAGAAATGATCAGTCTATAATTTTAATGGTAGGTTTATTTGAATAGTGAGAGACAGAATAACAACAAAAAAATCCAGAAAAACGCATGTCAAAAATGTTATAGATTGATTTGCATTTTAATGAGGGAAATAAGTATTTGACCCCCTCTCAATCAGAAAGATTTCTGGCTCGCAGGTGTCTTTTATACAGGTAACGAGCTGAGATTAGGAGCACACTCTTAAAGGGAGTGCTCCTAATCTCAGTTTGTTACCTGTATAAAAGACACCTGTCCACAGAAGCAATCAATCAATCAGATTCCAAACTCTCCACCATGGACAAGACCAAAGAGCTCTCCAAGGATGTCGGGGCTACAAGACCATCGCCAAGCAGCTTGGTGAGAAGGTGATAACAGTTGGTGCGATTATTCGCAAATGGAAGAAACACAAAAGAACTGTCAATCTCCCTTGGCCTGGGGCTCCATGCAAGATCTCACCTCGTGGAGTTGCAATGATCATGAGAACGGTGAGGAATCAGCCCAGAACTACACAGGAGGATCTTGTCAATGATCTCAAGGCAGCTGGGACCATAGTCACCAAGAAAACAATTGGTAACACACTACGCCGTGAAGGACTGAAATCCTGCAGCGCCCGCAAGGTCCCCCTGCTCAAGAAAGCACAAATACATGCCCGTCTGAAGTTTGCCAATGAACATCTGAATGATTCAGAGGAGAACTGGGTGAAAGTGTTGTGGTCAGATGAGACCAAAATGGAGCTCTTTGGCATCAACTCAACTCGCCGTGTTTGGAGGAGGAGGAATGCTGCCTATGACCCCAAGAACACCATCCCCACCGTCAAACATGGAGGTGGAAACATTATGCTTTGGGGGTGTTTTTCTGCTAAGGGGACAGGACAACTTCACCGCATCAAAGGGACGATGGACAGGGCCATGTACCGTCAAATCTTGGGTGAGAACCTCCTTCCCTCAGCCAGGGCATTGAAAATGGGTCGTGGATGGGTATTCCAGCATGACAATGACCCAAAACACTGGCTAGGCAACAAAGGAGTGGCTCAAGAAGAAGCACATTAAGGTCCTGGAGTGGCCTAGCCAGTCTCCAGACCTTAATCCCATAGAAAATCTGTGGAGGGAGCTGAAGGTTCGAGTTGACAAACGTCAGCCTCGAAAACCTTAATGACTTGGAGAAGATCTGCAAAGAGGAGTGGGACAAAATCCCTCCTGAGATGTGTGCAAACATGGTGGCCAACTACAAGAAACGTCTGACCTCTGTGATTGCCAACAAGGGTTTTGCCACCAAGTACTAAGTCATGTTTTGCAGAGGGGTTTTCTGGATTTTTTTGTTGTTATTCTGTCTCTCACTGTTCAAATAAACCTACCATTAAAATTATAGACTGATCATGTCTTTGTCAGTGGGCAAACGTACAAAATCAGCAGGGGATCAAATACTTTTTTACCTCACTGTATGTGACCAGGCGAAAAAACCTTTCCAAGCCAAACCGCTACACACAGCCTACATCATTGTCACGATATTAGCTAAAGTAACGTCAGAGTCAGCATAGCTAAGAGAACTAATGCGTTAGTAAACCCGCTACAATCATGCAGTAACATTATCAGTAAGCAGTTATACAGGCGGGCCCCGGTGGCAATAAATTAGTAAAACCAAAAGCTTACCTTGACTTGGAAGAGTTCCAGTGTTGTTTGATAGTCATAGCCAGCTACCTAACATAGCATCCCTCTGTTCGAGCAGGGTGTTTCAGTAGGCTAAACTAGCTAGCTGCATTTTCTAGCTAAGTAAGTGAAACTGAAAGTGGAAAAAAAATGACAATCTCTCTCTCTCTCTCTATTTCTCTCTTGCTTCTCCTTCATTTAGGAAGAAATTAATTTGTTCTAAACTGTTCAACTATTTTCTTTCTCTCTCTTTGAGTCAACTACTCACCACATGTTATGCACTGCAGTGCTAGCTAGCTGTAGCTTATGCTTTCAGTACTAGATTCATTCTCTGATCCTTTGATTGGGTGGACAACATGTCAGTTCATGCTGCAAGAGCTCTGATAGGTTGGAGGACATCTTCTGGAAGTTGTCATAATTACTGTGTAAGTCTATGTAAGGGGGTGAGAACCATGAGCCTCCTAGGTTTTGTATTGAAGTCAGTGTACTCAGAGGAGGATGGAAGCTAGCTGTCCTCCGGCTACACCATGGTGCTACCCTACAGAGTGCTGTTGAGGCTACTGTAGACCTTCTTTGCAAAACAGTGTGTTTTAATCAATGATTTGGTGACGTGATTATATTTAGTATAGTTTTATCAAAAACTGATAACTTTTTTTATTTTTTTAATGTAAAATTTTCATGCAATTCACTGAGGAGGATGGCTGAGGAGCCTCCACTGCTTTACGCATCGTACTTCTCCTCAAATACAAAATGACTAGGCTACAATAAATTAAATTGTATGTGTGAAGCACGTTCTCAATAAGCAGGATATAGCCCAGGCCTACCGTTGATACTGTATTATAGGACTGAATCGTTTTAATACGTTTGGAGGAGCGTCTTTGGTAACCTGACAAGAGGCTCTTGGGGATGGATACAAGCCGAACGGAGTAGCCTATGCACTGCAGGTAGGCCTATGTGAATTGTGAATAAGGCAAAAGGATGTCGGCAAAAAGCCTCACGAGTAGACCATTTCGAAACCTTTTATGGATAGGCTACTTGGCTAATATATGGCCAGGATAAGGAAGATACCAGACGCATTGCTGTTGAACCAGCTTTCGTTATAGGATATAATATAGTTATCAAACGGAAAAGAAGCAATTGTTACAGGAAGGTAACTTACAGTGCATTCGGAAAGGATTCAGACCCCTTTACTTTTTACAGCCTTATTCTAAAACTGATTAAATACATTTTTTCCTCATCAATCTACACACAATATCCCATAATCACAAAGCAAAAACAGGTATTTTAAATGTTTTGGCTAATAATAATAAAAAATATTAAACATTTACATAAGTATTCAGACCCATTGCTATGAGCCTCGAAATTGAGCTCAGGTGCATCCTGTTTCCATTGATCATCCTTGAGATGTTTCTACAAGTTGATTGGAGTCCACCTGTGGTAAATTCAATTTATTGGACATGATTTGGAAAGGCACACACCTGTCTATATAAGCTCCCACATTTGACAGTGCATGTCAGAGCAAAAATCAAGCCATGAGGTCGAAGGAATTGTCCGTAGAGCTCCGAGACATTATTGTGTCGAGGAACAGATCTGGGGAAGGGTACCAACATTTCTGCAGCATTGAAGGTCCCCAAGAACACAGTGGCCTCCATCATTCTTAAATGGAAGAAGTTTGGAACCACAAAGACTCTTCCTATAGCTGGCCACCCTGCAATCAGGGGAGAAGGGCCTTGGTCAGGGAGGTGACCAAGAACCCGATGGTCACTCTGACAGAGCTCCAGAGTTTTTCTGTGGAGATGTGAGAACCTTCCAGAAGGGCAACCATCTCTGCAACACTCCACCAATCAGGCCTTTATAGTAGAGTGGCCAGACGGAAGCCACTCCACAGTAAAAAGGCACAACAGCCTGCTTGGAGTTTGCCAAAAGGCACCTAAAGGCTCTCAGACCATGAGAAACAAGGTTCTCTGGTCTGATGAAACCAAGATTGAACTCTTTGGCCTGAATGCCAAGCGTCACGTCTGGAGGAAACCTGGCACTATCCCTACGGTGAAGCATGGTGGTGGCAGCATCATGCTGTGGGGATGTTTTTCAGCGTCAGGGACTGGGAGACTAGTCAGGATCGGGGGAAAGATGAACGGAGCAAAGTACAGAGAGATCCTTGATGAAAACCTGCTCCAGAGCACTCAGGACCTCAGACTGGGGCGAAGGTTCACCTTCCAACAGGACAACGAAATCAGCACACAGCCAAGAAATCGCAGGAGTGGCTTCGGGACAAGTCAACAATTTAATCCATTTTAGAATAAGGCTGTAACGTAACAAAATGTGGAAAAAGTCAAGGGGTCTGAATACTTTCCGAATGCACTGTACACGGGTGAAATGCTGTTTCAGCCAATCAGCATCCAGGACCAAAATTACCCAGTTTATAATGAACTATTGTTGTGTGTTCAGGTTGTGGAGGAGGATCCAACAGAGATGTCTGAGGCCACAGAAGCAACAGATGCCACAGACATCTCAGAGGCTTCTGAGGAAAACAACATCAAGAAGGTATGAGAGTTGGTTCAGCTGCTCTTCCTCTCTTTACTGGTCACAAACTAGCCTTTTCTCTCCCTACTGTTGAGTGTGAAGCCTTTTCTCTCTCTACTGTTGTGTGAAGCCTTTTCTCTCTCTACTGTTGAGTGTGAAGCCTTTTCTCTCCCTACTGTTGAGTGTGAAGCCTTTTCTCTCTCTACTGTTGAGTGTGAAGCCTTTTCTCTCTCTACTGTTGAGTGTGAAGCCTTTTCTCTCTCTACTGTTGAGTGTGAAGCCTTTTCTCTCCCTACTGTTGAGTGTGAAGCCTTTTCTCTCTCTACTGTTGAGTGTGAAGCCTTTTCTCTCCCTACTGTTGAGTGTGAAGCCTTTTCTCTCTCTACTGTTGAGTGTGAAGCCTTTTCTCTCCCTACTGTTGAGTGTGAAGCCTTTTCTCTCTCTACTGTTGAGTGTGAAGCCTTTTCTCTCTCTACTGTTGAGTGTGAAGCCTTTTCTCTCTCTACTGTTGAGTGTGAAGCCTTTTCTCTCTCTACTGTTGTGTGAAGCCTTTTCTCTCTCTACTGTTGAGTGTGAAGCCTTTTCTCTCTCTACTGTTGAGTGTGAAGCCTTTTCTCTCTCTACTGTTGAGTGTGAAGCCTTTTCTCTCTCTACTGTTGAGTGTGAAGCCTTTTCTCTCTCTACTGTTGAGTGTGAAGCCTTTTCTCTCTCTACTGTTGAGTGTGAAGCCTTTTCTCTCTCTACTGTTGAGTGTGAAGCCTTTTCTCTCTCTACTGTTGAGTGTGAAGCCTTTTCTCTCTCTACTGTTGAGTGTGAAGCCTTTTCTCTAAGCTCTAGCCAGTGTAAAGCTCTTTCTCTGGTCATTTATATATTTATAATGAGAGTGTTCCTAACTAACTTGATGTGCTTTAGAACTACTTTATGTGCTCTCAGACTGGAGGGTTATGTGTGTACAGTGTGGAGACTGGAATACAACGGAGATGTGTGAGTGTAAAACGACAGTGTGTTTTCTGCTCCTGTGTAGACTGGAGAGACGACGGATGACGAGGAGGCTCTCATAGCCTCGTACACGTATGTAGGAGCCACCACCAACATCCACCCCTACCTCTCTGCCATGGTCAACTACGCACAGCCTGTCAAGTTCCAGAGCTTTGATGTCGCAGAAGGTAACATTCAACTTCAGTTAAGATTAATGAACTGGTTTAGTGATTGTCTAGTTACGCCGATTGTTAAACTTCTAGAACTTGTACTGTAAAATGAAGCTGGTTCAGATGGTTTTAGTTACTTGAGCTTTCATGGTGCAACATCAGAGTTGTGGGTTGTGTGGTACACTTCTAGATATGTCAAATACATTAATCAGAAGAGCTCTCTCTCTCTCTCTCTCTCTCTCTTCCTCTCTCTCCCTCTCTCCCTCTCTCTCTCTCTCTCTCTCTCTCTCGCTCTCTCTCTCTCTCTCTCTCTCTCTCTTCCACTCTTTCTCTCTCTCTCTCTCTCTCTCTCTCTCTCTCTCTCTCTCTCTCTCTCTCTCTCTCTCTCTCTCTCTTCCTCTCTTCCTCTCTTTCTCTCTCTCTCTCTCTCTCTCTCTCTCTCTCTCTCTCTCTCTCTCTCTCTCTCTCTCTCTCTCTCTCTCTCTCTCTCTCTCTCTCTCTCTCTCTCTCTCTCTCTCTTCCTCTCTTCCTCTCTTCCTCTCTCTCGCTCTCTCTCCCATTTTAACTCTACTGTCTCTTCTCCCTCCAGAGAGGAACATCCACCACAACATGTCGTCATTTAACGAGTCAGTGGGTCTGGGTTATCTGAAAACCAACGCCATCGAGTTTGTCAAGTATCCTTTGGTCCAGTGTCAACACTCACACAGCATGTAAATGCACATAGACAATATAGACAAAATAAAGACACATTCACCCCAAAACTACATTTATCCAATATTTCCTGACCTGTGAAGTAGTCAAGATGAGTCCATAGTCCTTCATGCTACTATTCATCTTAATGAATTACAGCATGAAAAGTGACTGACTCCCTAGATTTTCTAGACAAAAAAAAACAGTATCCAAAGTGGGTCCCTTGGACGCGTCCTTTTTATCCACGCCAAACTTGGTGCAAAACCACGCCCACAGGTAACCAAGCAACATTCATAGCCGAGCTGATTGGTCGGAGTTCGGATGTTCCCTGTGATGAAGTAAATGCTTGTGAGAAAGGACGAACGCTGTAGAGGGAATCCCCTCTGAGTTTCCTCGTGCCTGCCATGCCACAAACCGTGGGAGATGCGTAGTTGCGCGGCCTCGTTTTAAATTAGCTCAATGAAAGGGAAGCAACAAGTGACTCTGTAAATAGCTAACATTACATGATTGTTAGTAAAAGTGAATCAATGGAGCTAGCTTTGCCCATTCAGCTAGAGCTAGCTATGCAGCATCTCTTTTAGTTGCCAACTACCACAAATATCATGTAGCTAAGTATCTCAATTGTCCTTTCGTAAACACTTAGATAACCACACTAAGCTAACACTAGACAACACACACTACTAGACAGCAGCCCAATCGGTGTTGTAAGATAGCAATAACACTTGATATAATTCACAGATTACTTACCTCCACAAACAATGCAACTATCCATGAAGTCGATACTATTCATCTGGTCAGTCAGGCTGGCTGCAATCACTCACTAAAAAGCTACATAGTTAAATGGAACTTCATATCCAAATTTGGGAAAATGCAAGGTATTGTTGCCAATGTTTTGTTGGGGATTCTGTCTCTTGTGTTCTTCCTTCTCTCGGACGTCTTTACTTCTCACAAGGGAACAATTGAACTCTTCCCAATCAGCGCGGCGTTGAATGTTGCTAGGTTTCTCGTAGGCGCGGTTTTGCACCAAGTTTGGCGTGGATAAAAAGGACACCCCCTGGACAAGAACTTTCCATGTTGCAACAGTTGTAACTTTGCAGTTTGAGGCCATGATATGAGGCTAGACTGCTGTATACTAGACGTTGTTTGTTTACAGTCTCCATCTGTGGAAAACTGCCTTAGCTCCTCTGGGAGAGACCGATGTGCCTTTGGAATGGAGAACACACACACACATTCCAGTGGGAATGCAGGACACAAGCTGTTCCCTTCTAAAAATAGGTCTGCGGCCCGTTCGACTCGCTACACACACACTTGAACACACACACACAGAAACACACCACTGTTTCAACTTCCAGACCTCAGGTGCTGTACCATGTAGTCCTACTGAACAAACATCATAGATGCATACACCAGACACACACACACACACACACACACACACACACTCTTTCCCTCCCTCTGTCCCTGTGTTAAGTCCTGAGTGTTTGCGTCCAGCTACAACAAGCGTCAGATGAGTCGGATCTATCCTAAAGGAGGCAGGGTGGATTCCAGTAATTACATGCCTCAGATCTTCTGGAACGCAGGCTGCCAGATGGTCTCCCTTAACTACCAGACCCCAGGTACTGTACTGGAGCATGTTAACCCTACTGCACATACAGACTCATACCTAGATTCACATGTGACACACACACCCCTCACATAACCCTATTCCACTGTTTCTCTGTAATTCTCCTGTCTGAGGGTTGAGAGATTGAACACACACACACACACACACACACACACGGATAGATTCACATGCGACACACACACATACATGGATATATTCACATGCGACACACACACATACATGGATATATTCACATGCGACACACACACATACATGGATATATTCACATGCGACACACACACATACATGGATAGATTCACACACTACATATTATTACCCCCTACAACACACATGCTCTTACAGACAGACTCTCGCTCTCTCTCTCTCTCTCTCTCTCTCTCGCTCTCGCTCTCGCTCTCGCTCGCTCTCTCTCGCTCTCTCTCTCTTCCTGTCAATTTCAATTTAAGGGTCTTTATCTTTATTGGGAAACATATGTTTACATTGCCAAAGCAAGTGAAATAGATAATAAACAAAAGTGAAATAAACAATACAAAAATGAACAGTAAACATTAAACTCATAAAAGTTCCAAAAGAATAAAGACATTTCAAATGTCATATTATGTCTATATACAGTGTTGTAACGATCTTTATCTCTTCCTGTCTCTCTCTCTCTCTTTATCTGTCACTCACTCACACACACACACACACTGTGAACCCTCTAGTTAACAGATGCTGCCCCATGTCTGAGGGCGATGGGGTTGTAACATATGGCTCCCTGTGAGTGGGCATGTGTAGGGCTGGAGGGGGGTGAGGGCCGGGGGAGAGAGAGGGAGGAGAGGAGAGGAAGAAGAGATGTCAGTAAGGTGGAAGATTCCCCCTTCTCTCTCCCTCTGGGTTGAGCAACAGCAACACTACAGAATATGCCTGTTGAGTTGTTGAAGAAATCAACATGTCACAAATAAATTTAATCAACCTGAAAAATGTAATCTGTGTATGTCTATGTCTGTTAGCATAATGTGTGTGTACGCTTCAAGAAGCGTGTGTCTGCATGTGACTGCGTCTGTGATTTCTATTGTAATAACACCTAAACAGACTCTCTCTCTTGTCGCAGATCTGGCCATGCAGCTGAACCAGGGAAAGTATGAGTACAACGGATCCTGTGGGTAAGTGCTGCTGCTCCTTCCTTCCACTCCTTTATCCTCTCTCCATCCCCCTCCCTCCTTCCATCCCTTTATCCTCTCTCCATCCCCCTCCCTCCTTCCATCCCTTTATCCTCTCTCCATCCCCCACCCTCCTTCATCCCTTTATCCTCTCTCCATCCTCCTCCCTCCTTCCACTCCTTTATCCTCTCTCCATCCCCCTCCCTCCTTCCACTCCTTTATCCTCTCTCCATCCCCCTCCCTCCTTCCACTCCTTTATCCTCTCTCCATCCCCCACCCTCCTTCATCCCTTTATCCTCTCTCCATCCCCCACCCTCCTTCATCCCTTTATCCTCTCTCCATCCCCCACCCTCCTTCATCCCTTTATCCTCTCTCCATCCTCCTCCCTCCTTCCACTCCTTTATCCTCTCTCCATCCCCCTCCCTCCTTCCACTCCTTTATCCTCTCTCCATCCCCCTCCCTCCTTCCACTCCTTTATCCTCTCTCCATCCCCCACCCTCCTTCATCCCTTTATCCTCTCTCCATCCCCCTCCCTCCTTCATCCCTTTATCCTCTCTCCATCCCCCACCCTCCTTCCACTCCTTTATCCTCTCTCCATCCCCCTCCCTCCTTCATCCCTTTATCCTCTCTCCATCCCCCTCCCTCCTTACACTCCTTTATCCTCTCTCCATCCCCCACCCTCCTTCATCCCTTTATCCTCTCTCCATCCCCCTCCCTCCTTCCACTGCTTTATCCTCTCTCCATCCCCCTCCCTCCTTCCACTGCTTTATCCTCTCTCCATCCCCCTCCCTCCTTCATCCCTTTATCCTCTCTCCATCCCCCACCCTCCTTCCACTCCTTTATCCTCTCTCCATCCCCCACCCTCCTTCATCCCTTTATCCTCTCTCCATCCCCCACCCTCCTTCATCCCTTTATCCTCTCTCCATCCCCCTCCCTCCTTCCATCCCTTTATCTCCCCCTTCCTCTCTGAAAGCTCATCAATTAAAGCGTTTCACATCTCATAAGTGGTTTCCGGCTGGCTCACTCTGCCACTATCTCACTGATGGGGCTCCCTGCTCCCCTCCTCTTATCCTCTCTTGCTCTCTCACTCTCTTGCGCGCTCTCTCTCTACCCCCCCATCTCTCTTCCTTTGACCTTGGGATTTCACTACTAAAGTCAGATACAGTTTAAGTCAGAAGTTTACATACACTTAGGTTGGAGTCATTAAAACTTGTTTTTCAACCACTCCACAAATTTCTTGTTAACAAACTATAGTTTTGGCAACTCGGTTAGGACATCTACTTTGTGCATGACACAAGTAATTTTTCCAACAATTGTTTACAGACAGATTATTTCACTTATAATTCACTGTAGCACAATTCCAGTGGGTCAGAAGTTTACATACACTAAGTTGACTGTGCCTTTAAACAGCTTGGAAAATTCCAGAAAATGATGTCATGGCTTTAGAAGCTTCTGATAGGCTAATTGACATAATTTGAGTCAATTGGAGGTGTACCTGTGGATGTATTTCAAGGCCTACCTTCAAACTCAGTGCCTCTTTGCTTGACATCATGGGAAAATCAAAAGAAATCAGCCAAGACCTCAGAAAAAAAGTTGTAGACCTCCACAAGTCTGGTTCATCCTTGGGAGAAATTTCCAAACGCCTGAAGGTACCACATTGATCTGTACCACGTTCAAACAATAGTACGCAAGTATAAACACCATGGGACCACGCAGCCGTCATACTGCTCAGGAAGGAGACGCGTTCTGTCTCCTAGAGATGAACATACTTTGGTGCGAAAAGTGCAAATCAATCCCAGAACAACAGCAAAGGACCTTGTGAAGATGCTGGAGGAAACAGGTACAAAAGTATCTATATCCACAGTAAAACGAGTCCTATATCGACATAACCTGAAAGGCCGCTCAGCAAGGAAGAAGCCAAAACCACCAAAACCGCCATAAAAAAGCCAGACTACGGTTTACAACTGCACATGGGGACAAAGATCGTACTTTTTGGAGAAATGTCCTCTGGTCTTATGAAACAAAAATAGAACTGTTTGGCCTTAATGACCATCTTTATGTTTGGAGGAAAAAGGGGGCTGTTGCAAGCCGAAGAACACCATCCCAACCGTGAAGCACGGGGTGGCAGCATCATGCTGTGGGGGTGCTTTGCTGCAGGAGGGACTGGTGCACTTCACAAAATAGATTGCATCATGAGGAAGGAAATTATGTGGATATATTGAAGCAACATCTCAAGACATCAGTCAGGAAGTTAAAGCTTGGTCACAAATGGGTCTTCCAAATGGACAATGACCCCAAGCATACTTCCAAAGTTGTGGCAAAATGGCTTAAGGACAACAAAGTCACGGTATTGGAGTGGCCATCACAAAGCCCTGACCTCAATCCTATAGAAAATGTGTGGGCAGAACTGAAAAAGCGTGTGCGAGCAAGGAGGCCTACAAACCTGACTCAGGAGGAATGGGCCAAAATTCACCCAACTTATTGTGGGAAGCTTGTGGAAGGCTACCCAAAACGTTTGACCCAAGTTAAACAATTTAAAGGCAATGCTACCAAATACTAATTGGTAGACCCACTGGGAATGTGATGAAAGAAATAAAAGCTGAAATAAAAAATTATCTAAATTATTATTAAGTGATGATCCTAACTGACCTAAGACAGGGAATTTTTACTAGGATTTGTGAAAAACTGAGTTGAAATGTATTTGGCTAAGGTGTATGTAAACTTCCGACTTCAACTGTATTTCATATGCAAAGAGATCAGTAATGACAGTAACACCCCTATCTCCTAATGTTCTTCTAATGTGACTTTTTCTAATGTGACTTTCACCCTTAACTAATGTCGCATACACACACACACACACACACACACACAGGGCTCTCCTAATGCGTCTCCCGTCCTAACTCAGCTGGTACACACGCAGGGTAGAATCACAATCATTGTCATCATCATTAGGATTCAGGCTAACTTACTGTAATAGTGTGAGCAGGAATATAAATGATCTAGCACTAATTGTCCTTTTTGTACTGATCGATACAACCACCAATCCATTTATCTTGATATGGAAAATAGCAATGCACCATCTCTACAACACGATTTAGATGTAGTTGTTAAACGATCTGAAAACACTGTATAACACATTTATAAACACTATACTAGCACTTTACAGAAAGTGTTTAGAGCAGCAATCAGCAGTTGAAACAATAACAAAAACATCCCTGCCCCTGTTTTGGTAAAAAGCTGAGGGATGGGGCTGGAGAAATGTAACCACTCTCAAATTCACAGACAGAGCTATGGATGCAAGGACTGGCCATCCATGATATCAAAATGATAGTTTTAACCACGTTTTGAGGCTATATAGTGTTTGTTTACGTTTACTTTGTTTACAAACATTGGAGTAAAATAAGCTTATATTTTGGGTTCTGATGGGGTACGTCAGTTGAACTAAGCTCATGAGGTATTTATAAGTTATATTCTTCAAAAATCAATGGGTGCATATCATGAATGTATAAATCAAAAAATGGATGTAGCAACTGCAGATTGCCCCTTTAAGAGTTAGAATTTTTGTTTTAACCCTGCTGGGCCACCATCCCTCCTCTCTCTTCCCAGGTATCTGTTGAAGCCCGACTTCATGCGTCGCTCAGACAGGATGTTTGACCCCTTCTCAGAGACACCTGTGGACGGGGTTATTGCTGCTACCTGCAGTGTACAGGTACGAGGTCAGGAGTTCCAAGTTCACAGCACAGAGAGGGATATGGAGGTAGATGGGGCTTATTGTAGTGGATCTGCACATAATCACTGGATTAATAAGAAACCAAGAGAGAAAAGCAATACATGTGCTGGGAAAATGGGAAACCTGAAGTTCACTTGTGTGAAGTTCACTATTTTACAACTTCATGTTAGCTGGTTCCTCACCCTGAAAGTAGTCTATGGGCCAGGAGAAACTGTAATCTATGGTTCAGTTTTCTTTAAACAGCCATTACAAACTTCAGCTAACTTTAGCCACCGCTAGCTAAAAATCCATGTAAGTGATGTGAGCATGTTTAAAAAAATTATGTCCAATCATTTGTCCATTACAAAAAAGTGCAAAGAAAGTTGTATTTGATTGTATTATATTGTATTTCATTGTTGTTTGACTGGATGTGTATGTTCTCAGGTGTTCTCTGGTCAGTTCCTGTCTGATAAGAAGATTGGGACCTACGTAGAGGTGGACATGTACGGGTTGCCCACGGATACCATCCGCAAAGAGTTCCGCACGCGCATGGTGATGAACAACGGCCTGAACCCCGCCTACAACGAAGAACCTTTCGTCTTCAGGAAGGTACAGAGGAGGAGAGGAGAGAGGGATGGGTGAGGAGGAAAGGAGAGAGGGAGGGATATGATGGGGGGAGGAGGAGAGGAGAGAGGGATGGGATGGGATGGGAGGATGGGAGAAGAGAGGGATGGGGGGAGGAGGAGAGGAATGGAAGAGCGGGAGAAATGGCTAAAAGTAGAGAAGAAGACAGGAGATGAAAATGAGAGACACACACACTGCCATCAGGAGGGCCATCTCACACAGTGCTGCTGGACACACACACTGCCAACAGGAGGGCCATCTCACACAGTGCTGCTGGACACACACACTGCCATCAGGAGGGCCATCTCACACACTGCTGCTGGACACACACACTGCCATCAGGAGGGCCATCTCACACACTGCTGCTGGACACACACACTGCCATCAGGAGGGCCATCTCACA
>NC_140018.1:11703739-11781239 GCF_964263955.1 Coregonus lavaretus | reverse complement strand
CATTTCCTGTTGCTGCAGGATTCTTTTCCTGCTGTGAGAAACTGGCTCAAATTAAGATCCTACATTTGTACATGCTTAGTTTCGTCCAATAGAATGTTGCTACTGTAGTAGAATGTTGTCATCTTTCCTTGTCTTTCTGTATAATGACTGTGTTTAGACTTTAAATAACAACAGAACCTCAAGTACATCAAATATGACAATACATTACATTGATGTTCCAGCAGTCCATTCCAGTCCAGTTCAGTGTATTGATGAATCTCCTGTCTTCTCTCTAGCCATCGTGGATGCCCTGTCAGACCCAAAAAAGTTCCTGTCCATAGCAGAGAAAAGAGCGGACCAGATGAGAGCTCTGGGGATTGAAACGGTACCAACGCTTGTTTGATCAATACATGTAACATACTGTATGTGCTGTAGCCAACTGTTCTATTGTACGTTGGAGTTGGCTACAGCACATACACTCAGTTTATTAGGTACGAAAATGATTTGCTCCTACAGACAGTGAGTCACATGGTCGTGGCTTGCTATATAAAGCAGGCAGACAGGCATCGAGGCATTCAGTTACTGTTCGATTGAACGTTAGAATGTGCAAAACGAGTGACCTAAGCGACTTTGAGCGTGGTATGATCGTTGGTGCCAGGCTCGCCGGCTCCAGTATCTTAGAAACGGCCGACCTCCTGGGCATTTCACGCACGACAGTGTCTAGGGTTTACCGAGAATGGTGTGACAAACAAAAAACATCCAGTCAGTGGCAGTTCTATGGCCGAAAATAGCTCGTTGATGAGAGAGGTCGAAAGAAAATGGCAAGAATCGTGCAAGCTAACAGGCAGGCCACAAACAGGCAAATAACGGTGCAGTACAACAGTGGTGTGCAGAACGGCATCTCGGAACGCACAACTCGTCGGTCCTTGTCACGGATGGGCTATTTCAGCAGACAACCACACCGGGTTCCACTCCTATCAGGTAAAAACAAGAAGAAACGGCTCCAGTGGGCACGCGTTCACCAACACTGGATAATTGAGGAGTGGGAAAACATTGCCTGGTCTGACGAATCCTGGTTCCTGTTGCGTGCGTCATGCTGATGGCAGAGTCAGGATTTGGCGTAAGCAGCATGAGTCCATGACTCCAGCCTGCCTTGTGTCAACGGTACAGGCTGGTGCCGATGGTGTGGGGAATGTTTTCCTGGCACACGTTAGGTCCCTTGATACCAAGCAACGATTGAGCACCACAGCTTATCTGAACATTGTTAATGACCAGGTGCATACCTTATGGCTGCTGGGGGGTCCGACCCGGTACTAGATGGGTGTACCTAATAAACTGGCAACTGAGTGTATATAAAATCAATCAAATAAAATGTTATTTGTCACATGTGCCAAATACAGCAGGTGTAGACTTTACTCTGAAATGCTTACTTACGAGCCCTTTCCCAATATAGTTAAATAAATACAAGGAAATAGTAACAAAATAAAATAACAATAACGAGGCTATATGCAAGGAGTACCAGTACCGAGTCAATGTGCAGGGGTACGAGGTAGTCGAGGTAATTGAGGTAATATGTACATGTAGGTAGGGGTAAAAGTGACTAGGCAATCAGGACAGATAATAAACAGAGTAGCAGCAGCGTATGTGAAGGTTGTGTGAAAGTGTGTCTGTGTGTGTTTGTCACGGTCGTTCATCGACGGGTCAGACCAAGGCGCAGCGTGATATGCGTACATGTTTATTAAATATTAAACACAACGACAAAATAACAAACAAAACGAAACGTGAAGTCCAAGGCAGCACGGAACAAGATCCCACAACCCACTAGTGCCAATAGGCTACCTAAGAATGGTCCCCAATCAGAGACAACGAGCGACAGCTGCCTCTGATTGGGAACCACACCGGCCAACATAGACGATCTAGATCTAAACCTAGAAAATACAACATCGAACATACCACACAGAAAATACACACCCTGACTCAACAAATACGAGTCCCCAGAGTCAGGGCGTGACAGGACCCTGGTGAAGCGGATTGCTCTGGCTCCGGAGTGGAGCAGCTGACCGGTGCCGGACCAGGCACCGGTGGAACAGGCACGGGCCGTGCCGGACTGGACACACGCACCACTGGCTTGGTGCAAGGGACAGGAACAGGCCGGACCGGGCTGGTGACGCGCACCACTGGCTTGGTGCGAGGGGCAGGAACAGGCCGGGCCGGGCTGGCGACGCGCACCACTGGCTTGGTGCGAGGGTCAGGAACAGGCCGGGCCGGCGACGCGCACCACTGGCTTGGTGCGTGGGGCAGGAACAGGCCGGACCGGGCTGGCGACGCGCACCACTGGCTTGGTGCGAGGGGCAGGAACAGGCCGGACCGGGCTGGCGACGCGCACCACTGGCTTGGTGCGAGGAGCAGGAACGGGTCGGGCCGTACTGGGAACACGCACCACTGGCTTAGTGCAGGAAGCAGGAACGGGCCGGACCGGACTGGCGACACGCACCACTTGCTTGGTGCGAGGAGCGGGACTGGGTTCCTTTATTAACCCCCGCTTCTTCTGCTGCCTAACCAGCTCCTCTCGCCGTGCCTCTACACTTTCCTTCTCCCTTATAGCCTCCTGTAGCGCCTCCCTCTGACCGAATAACTCCTGCTCCCTCTGAACCAATAGCCCCCGTAACATGGTGGCCTCCTCTCCTAACCTGCAGATCCGCCCTGTCGCGGCCTCCTGCTGCCTCGTTATCCACACAGTGTGCCCCCCCCAAAAAAATATATTGGGGTTGCCTCTCGGGCCTCCGTCTTCGGCACTCCTCTTCCCGTGAGGACTCCTCCGGGAGCCCCCACGAGTTAGGGAACAGAAACTCGTCGTCATCCTCCGACTCCTCAGTATAATACTGTTCCCACTCCTCTTCCCAAGGTCGTAGGGACCCAAACTGAAAACCAACCGGGTGCAGTGGTCGGGGCTCTTCTCTCACGCTCCCCGACCACCCCTTTAGCCCCCCCAAATTTTTTTTATTGGGGCTGCTTCTCGGGCCTCCTCCTCGGCCGGCTTCCGTGTTGCCGTTGCTCCTCTCCTGCCTGGGCATCTACCTTCGCCCATGGGCCTTTCCCCGCGAATATCTCTTCCCATGACCACAATTTGCCCACCTGTGCCATGGCTATTCACTCCTCCTGGGCACGCTGCTTGGTCCTCGTTTGGTGGTATCTTCTGTCACGTTCGTTCATCGACGGGTCAGACCAAGGCGCAGCGTGATATGCGTACATGTTTATTAAATATTAAACACAACGACAAAATAACAAACAAAACGAAACGTCCAAGGCAGCACAACACAACATACCTTAACACGGAACAAGATCCCACAACCCACAAGTGCCAATAGGCTACCTAAGTATGGTCCCCAATCAGAGACAACGAGCGACAGATGCCTCTGATTGGGAACCACACCGGCCAACATAGATCTAGACGATCTAGATCTAAACCTAGAAAACACAACATAGAACATACCACACAGAAAATGCACACCCTGACTCAGCAAATACGAGTCCCCAGAGTCAGGGCGTGACAGTGTTGTGTCAACAAGCATGTGTGTGTGTGTTTTGTGGGTGTGAGTGTATGTAGTGTGTATGTGTGGTTGTGTTGTTCTCATCACAGTAGAGGATAAGGCTGATGATTAATTGCTTTGGCTACTGGTTTAGTAGTCTTAGTAGCTTCCTACACTCTTAGAAAAAAGGGTTCCAAAAGGGTGCTTTGGCTGTCCTCATAGAATAACCCTTTTTGGTTCTAGGTAGAACCCTTTTGGGCTCTTCAAAGAGTTCTCCTATGGTGACAGCGGGAGAACTGTTTTAGGTTCTAGATAGCAAATTTTTTGTCCCTGGGTAATAAAATATGCCTTGGGTTGGATAGGAGAAAAGACAATATCACTCTATCTCTCCATATACAGTGGGGAGAACAAGTATTTGATACACTGCCAATTTTGCAGGTTTTCCTACTTACAAAGCATGTAGAGGTCTGTCATTTTTATCATAGGTACACTTCAACTGTGAGAGATGGAATCTAAAACAAACAAAAATCCAGAAAATCACATTGTATGATTTTTAAGTAATTAATTTGCATTTTATTGCATGACATAAGTATTTGATCACCTACCAACCAGTAAGAATTCCGTCTCTCACAGACCTGTTAGTTTTTCTTTAAGAAGCCCTCCTGTTCTCCACTCATTACCTGTATTAACTGCACCTGTTTGAACTCGTTACCTGTATAAAAGACACCTGTCCACACACTCAATCAAACAGACTCCAACCTCTCCACAATGGCCAAGACCAGAGAGCTGTGTAAGGACATCAGGGATAACATTGTAGACCTGCACAAGGCTGGGATGGGCTACAGGACAATAGGAAAGCAGCTTGGTGAGAAGGCAACAACTGTTGGCGCAATTATTCGAAAATGGAAGAAGTTCAAGATGACGGTCAATCACCCTCGGTCTGGGGCTCCATGCAAGATCTCACCTCGTGGGGCATCAATGATCATGAGGAAGGTGAGGGATCAGCCCAGAACTACACGGCAGGACCTGGTCAATGACCTGAAGAGAGCTGGGACCACAGTCTCAAAGAAAACCATTAGTAACACACTACGCCGTCATGGATTAAAATCCTGCAGCGCACGCAAGGCTCCCCTGCTTAAACCAGCGCATGTCCAGGCCCGTCTGAAGTTTGCCAATGACCATCTGGATGATCCAGAGGAGGAATGGGAGAAGGTCATGTGGTCTGATGAGACAAAAATAGAGCTTTTTGGTCTAAACTCCACTCGCCGTGTTTGGAGGAAGAAGAAGGATGAGTACAACCCCAAGAACACCATCCCAACCGTGAAGCATGGAGGTGGAAACATCATTCTTTGGGGATGCTTTTCTGCAAAGGGGACAGGACGACTGCACCGTATTGAGGGGAGGATGGATGGGGCCATGTATCGCGAGATCTTGGCCAACAACCTTCTTCCCTCAGTAAGAGCATTGAAGATGGGTCGTGGCTGGGTCTTCCAGCATGACAAAGACCCGAAACACACAGCCAGGGCAACTAAGGAGTGGCTCCGTAAGAAGCATCTCAAGGTCCTGGAGTGGCCTAGCCAGTCTCCAGACCTGAACCCAATAGAAAATCTTTGGAGGGAAAGTCCGTATTGCCCAGCGACAGCCCCGAAACCTGAAGGATCTGGAGAAGGTCTGTATGGAGGAGTGGGCCAAAATCCCTGCTGCAGTGTGTGCAAACCTGGTCAAGACCTACAGGAAACGTATGATCTCTGTAATTGCAAACAAAGGTTTCTGTACCAAATATTAAGTTCTGCTTTTCTGATGTATCAAATACTTATGTCATGCAATGAAATGCAAATGAATGTGATTTTCTGGATTTTTGTTTTAGATTCCGTCTCTCACAGTCGAAGTGTACCTATGTTAAAAATTACAGACCTCTACATGCTTTGTAAGTAGGAAAACCTGCAAAATCTTGTTCTCCCCACTGTATATGGAAATGCAGTAATGACTGAAAAGTGCATGAAAAAGATTTCTGTCCATAGACCTGAAACGCCCTCCCGTCCTTCTCGCTCTCTTTCTCCATCTCTCTCTTTCTCTCTCCACACCTCCCCTCCCTCGCTCCAGAGCGACATAGCAGACGTGCCAAATGAGAGTTCGAAGAACGACAAGAAAGGGAAGGTGAACGCCAACGTGAAGACCAACTTGACGCCACAGACCAGCTCAGACCCGGCTCAGTCTTCTACTTCTGCCCAGAACAACACCACTGAGACCAAGAAGGGTACGGCACACACACAGACACACTAACACACACAGACACACTAACACACGCAGACACACTAACACACGCAGACACACTAACACACACAGACACACTAACACACACAGACACACTAACACACACAGACACACTAACACACACAGACACACTAACACACACTAACACACACAGACACACTAACACACACTAACACACGCAGACACACTAACACACGCAGACACACTAACACACGCAGACACACTAACACACGCAGACACACTAACACACGCAGACACACTAACACACACAGACACACTAACACACACAGACACACTAACACACGCAGACACACTAACACACACAGACACACTAACACACACAGACACACTAACACACACAGACACACTAACACACACAGACACACTAACACACACTAACACACACAGACACACTAACACACACTAACACACGCAGACACACTAACACACGCAGACACACTAACACACGCAGACACACTAACACACGCAGACACACTAACACACGCAGACACACTAACACACACACACAGACACACTAACACACACAGACACACTAACACACACAGACACACTAACACACACAGACACACTAACACACGCAGACACACTAACACACGCAGACACACTAACACACACAGACACACTAACACACACAGACACACTAACACACACAGACACACTAACACACACAGACACACTAACACACACAGACACACTAACACACACAGACACACTAACACACACAGACACACTAACACACACAGACACACTAACACACAGACACACTAACACACAGACACACTAACACACACAGACACTAACACACTAACACACACACAGACACACTAACACACACACACAGACACACTAACACACACAGGCACACTAACACACACAGTCACACTAACACACACACAGGCACATTAACACACACAGGCACACTAACACACTAACACACACAGGCACACTAACACACTAACACACAAAGACACACTAACACACACAGACACACTAACACACACAGACACACTAACACACACAGACACACTAACACACACAGACACACTAACACACACACAGACACACTAACACACACAGACACACTAACACACACAGACACACTAACACACACAGACACACTAACACACACAGACACACTAACACACACAGACACACTAACACACACACAGACACACTAACAAACAGACACACACACAGACACACTAACACACACAGGCACACACACAGGCACACTAACACACTAAAATACACAGGCACACTAACACACACAGGCACACTAACACACACAGACACACTAACACACTAACACACACTAACACACTAACACACACAGACACAGTAACACACACAGACACACTAACACACACAGACACACTAACACACACAGACACACTAACACACGCAGACACACTAACACACACACACAGACACACTAACACACACAGACACACTAACACACACAGACACACTAACACACACAGACACACTAACACACGCAGACACACTAACACACAGACACACTACCACACACAGACACACTACCACACACAGACACACTAACACACACAGACACACTAACACACACAGACACACACACACACAGGCACACTAACACACACACAGGCACACTAACACACACACAGACACACTAACACACACATGCACACTAACACACACAGGCACACAGACACACTAACACACACAGACACACTAACACACACACACACACACACACACACACTAACACACACAGACACACTAACACACACAGGCACACTAACACACAGACACACTAACACACACAGACACACTAACACACACAGGCACACTAACACACACAGGCACACTAACACACACAGACACACTAACACACACAGACACACTAACAAACACAGGCACACTAACACACACAGACACACTAACACACACAAACACACTAACAGACACACTAACACACAGACAGACTAACACACACAGACACACTAACACACACAGACACACTAACACACACAGACACACTAACACACACAGACACACTAACACACACTAACACACACAGACACACTAACACACACTAACACACGCAGACACACTAACACACGCAGACACACTAACACACGCAGACACACTAACACACACAGACACACTAACACACACAGACACACTAACACACACAGACACACTAACACACGCAGACACACTAACACACACAGACACACTAACACACACAGACACACTAACACACACAGACACACTAACACACACAGACACACTAACACACACTAACACACACAGACACACTAACACACACTAACACACGCAGACACACTAACACACGCAGACACACTAACACACGCAGACACACTAACACACGCAGACACACTAACACACGCAGACACACTAACACACACACACAGACACACTAACACACACAGACACACTAACACACACAGACACACTAACACACACAGACACACTAACACACGCAGACACACTAACACACGCAGACACACTAACACACACAGACACACTAACACTAACAGACACACTAACACACACAGACACACTAACACACACAGACACACTAACACACTAACACACACAGACACACTAACACACACAGACACACTAACACACACAGACACACTAACACACACAGACACACTAACACACAGACACACTAACACACAGACACTAACACACTAACACACACACAGACACACTAACACACACACACACAGACACACTAACACACACAGGCACACTAACACACACAGTCACACTAACACACACACAGGCACATTAACACACACAGGCACACTAACACACTAACACACACAGGCACACTAACACACTAACACACAAAGACACACTAACACACACAGACACACTAACACACACAGACACACTAACACACTAACACACACAGACACACTAACACACACAGACACACTAACACACACAGACACACTAACACACACACAGACACACTAACACAAACAGACACACTAACACACACAGACACACTAACACACACAGACACACTAACACACACAGACACACTAACACACACAGACACACTAACACACACACAGACACACTAACAAACAGACACACACACAGACACACTAACACACACAGGCACACACACAGGCACACTAACACACTAACATACACAGGCACACTAACACACACAGGCACACTAACACACACAGACACACTAACACACACTAACACACTAACACACACAGACACAGTAACACACACAGACACACTAACACACACAGACACACTAACACACACAGACACACTAACACACACAAACACACTAACACACACAAACACACTAACACACAGACACACTACCACACACAGACACACTACCACACACAGACACACTAACACACACAGACACACTAACACACACAGACACACACACACACAGGCACACTAACACACACACAGGCACACTAACACACACACAGACACACTAACACACACATGCACACTAACACACACAGGCACACAGACACACTAACACACACAGACACACTAACACACACACACACACTAACACACACAGACACACTAACACACACAGGCACACTAACACACAGACACACTAACACACACAGACACACTAACACACACAGGCACACTAACACACACAGGCACACTAACACACACAGACACACTAACACACACAGACACACTAACACACACAGGCACACTAACAAACACAGGCACACTAACACACACAGACACACTAACACACACAAACACACTAACAGACACACTAACACACAGACAGACTAACACACACAGACACACTAACAAACACAGGCACACTAACACACACAGGCACACTAACACACACAGGCACACTAACACACACAGGCACACTAACACACACAGACACACTAACACACACAGACACACTAACACACACACAGGCACACTAACAAACACAGACACACTAACACACACAGACACACTAACACACACACAGACACACTAACTCACACAGACACACTAACTCACACAGGCACACTAACACACACAGGCACACTAACACACACAGGCACGCTAACACACTAACACACTAACACACACAGACACACTAACAAACACAGACACACTAACACACACAGACACACTAACACACACACAGACACACTAACACTAACAGACACACTAACACACAGACAGACTAACACACACAGACACACTAACAAACACAGGCACACTAACACACACAGGCACACTAACACACACAGACACACTAACACACACAGACACACTAACACACACAGACACACTAACACACACAGACACACTAACACACACAGACACACTAACACACACAGACACACTAACACACACTAACACACACAGACACACTAACACACACAGACACACTAGCACACACAAACACACTAACACACACAGACACACACAGACACACTAACACACACAGGCACACTAACACACAGACACACTACCACACACAGACACACTAACACACACACAGACACACTAACTCACACAGGCACACTAACACACACAGGCACACTAACACACACAGACACACTAACACACACAGACACACTAACACACACACACACTAACACACACAGACACACTAACACACACAGGCACACTAACACACACAGACACACACTAACACACACAGACACACTAACACACACACACACTAACACACACAGACACACTAACACACACAGACACACTAACACACACAGACACACTAACACACACAGGCACACTAACACACACAGACACACAGACACACTAACACACACACACACTAACACACACAGACACACTAACACACACAGGCACACTAACACACACAGGCACACTAACACACGCAGACACACTAACACACACAGACACACTAACACACACAGACACACTAACACACACACAGACACACTAACAAACAGACACACACACAGACACACTAACACACACAGGCACACACACAGGCACACTAACACACTAACATACACAGGCACACTAACACACACAGGCACACTAACACACACAGACACACTAACACACTAACACACACTAACACACTAACACACACAGACACAGTAACACACACAGACACACTAACACACACAGACACACTAACACACACAGACACACTAACACACACAAACACACTAACACACACAAACACACTATCACACAGACACACTACCACACACAGACACACTACCACACACAGACACACTAACACACACAGACACACTAACACACACAGACACACTAACACACACAGGCACACTAACACACACACAGGCACACTAACACACACACAGACACACTAACACACACATGCACACTAACACACACAGGCACACAGACACACTAACACACACAGACACACTAACACACACACACACACACACTAACACACACAGACACACTAACACACACAGGCACACTAACACACAGACACACTAACACACACAGACACACTAACACACACAGACACACTAACACACACAGGCACACTAACACACACAGGCACACTAACACACACAGACACACTAACACACACAGACACACTAACACACACAGACACACTAACAAACACAGGCACACTAACACACACAGACACACTAACACACACAAACACACTAACAGACACACTAACACACAGACAGACTAACACACACAGACACACTAACAAACACAGGCACACTAACACACACAGGCACACTAACACACACAGGCACACTAACACACACAGACACACTAACACACACAGACACACTAACACACACAGACACACTAACACACACACACAGGCACACTAACAAACACAGACACACTAACACACACAGACACACTAACACACACACAGACACACTAACTCACACAGGCACACTAACACACACAGGTACACTAACACACACAGGCACGCTAACACATTAACACACTAACACACACAGACACACTAACACACTAACAAACACAGACACACTAACACAGACAGACACACTAACACACACACAGACACACTAACACTAACAGACACACTAACACACACAGACACACTAACAAACACAGACACACTAACACACACAGACACACTAACACACACACAGACACACTAACACACACACAGACACACTAACACACACAGACACACTAACACACACATTCACACTAACACACTAACACACACAGACACACTAATACACACAGGCACACTAACATACACAGGCACACTAACACACACAGGCACACTAACACACACAGGCACACTAACACACACAGACACACTAACACACACTAACACACACAGACACACTAACACACACTAACACACACTAACACACACAGACACACTAACACACACAGACACACTAACACACACTAACACACACAGACACACTAACACACACAGACACACTAGCACATACAAACACACTAACACACACAGACACACTAACACACTAACACACACAGACACACTAACACACACAGGCACACTAACACACAGACACACTACCACACACAGACACACTAACACACACACAAACACACTAACTCACACAGGCACACTAACACACACAGGCACACTAACACACACAGACACACTAACACACACAAACACACACACACACACTAACACACACAGACACACTAACACACACAGGCACACTAACACACACAGACACACAGACACACTAACACACACAGACACACTAACACACACACACACTAACACACACAGACACACTAACACACACAGACACACTAACACACACAGACACACTAACACACACAGGCACACTAACACACACAGACACACAGACACACTAACACACACAGACACACTAACACACACAGACACACTAACACACACAGACACACTAACACACACAGGCACACTAACACACACAGGCACACTAACACACGCAGACACACTAACACACACAGACACACTAACACACACAGACACACTAACACACACAGACACACTAACACACACTAACACACACAGACACACTAACACACATTAACACACGCAGACACACTAACACACACAGACACACTAACACACACAGACACACTAACACACACTAACACACACAGACACATTAACACACATTAACACACGCAGACACACTAACACACGCAGACACACTAACACACACACACAGACACACTAACACACACAAACACACTAACACACACAGACACACTAACACACGCAGACACACTAACACACGCAGACACACTAACACACACAGACACACTAACACACACAGACACACTAACACACACAGACACACTAACACACACAGACACACTAACACACACAGACACACTAACACACACAGACACACTAACACACACAGACACACTAACACACAGACACACTAACACACTAACACACACACAGACACACTAACACACACACAGACACACTAACACACACAGGCACACTAACACACACACAGGCACATTAACACACACACACACAGGCACACTAACACACAAAGACACACACACAGACACACTAACACACACAGACACACTAACACACACAGACACACTAACACACAAAGACACACTAACACACACAGACACACTAACACACACACAGACACACTAACACACAGACACACACACAGACACACTAACACACACAGGCACACACACAGGCACACTAACACACTAACATACACAGGCACACTAACACACACAGGCACACTAACACACACAGACACACTAACACACACTAACACACACAGACACACTAACACACTAACACACACAGACACACTAGCACATACAAACACACTAACACACACAGACACACTAACATACTAACACACACAGACACACTAACACACAGGCACACTAACACACAGACACACTAACACACACAGACACACTAACACACACAGACACACTAACACACACAGACACACTAACACACACAGACACACACACACACACAGGCACACTAACACACACACAGACACACTAACACACACAGGCACACAAACACACTAACAGACACAGACACACACACACACACACTAACACACACAGACACACTAACACACACAGACACACTAACACACACAGGCACACTAACACACACAGACACACTAACACACACAGACACACTAACACACACAGGCACACTAACACACTAACACACACACACACACACACACACACACTAACACACACAGACACACTAACACACACAGACACACTAACACACACAGGCACACTAACACACACAGGCACACTAACACACACAGACACACTAACACACACAGGCACACTAACACACACAGACACACTAACACACACAGACACACTAACACACACAGGCACACTAACACACACAGGCACACTAACACACACAGACACACTAACACACACAGACACACTAACACACACAGACACACTAACACACACAGACACACTAACACACACAGGCACACTAACAAACACAGGCACACTAACACACACAGACACACTAACACACACAGACACACTAACACACACAGACACACTAACACACTAACACACACAGACACACTAACACACACAGACACACTAACAAACACAGGCACACTAACACACACAGGCACACTAACACACACAGGCACACTAACACACACAGGCACACTAACACACACAGACACACTAATACACACAGGCACACTAATACACACAGGCACACTAACACACACAGGCACACTAACACACACAGGCACACTAACACACACAGGCACACTAACAAACACAGACACACTAACACACACAGACACACTAACACACTAACAAACACAGACACACTAACACACACAGACACACTAACAGACACAGACACACTAACACTAACAGACACACTAACACACACAGACACACAGACACACTAACACACACAGACACTCTAACACACAAAGACACACTAACACACACAGACACACTAACACACACAGACACACTAACACACACAGACACACTAACACACTAACAGACACACTAACACACACAGACACACTAACAAACACAGGCACACTAACACACACAGACACACTAACAGACACACTAACACACACAGACACACTAACACACACAGACACACTAACACACACAGACACACTAACACACACAGACACACTAACACTAACAGACACACTAACACACACAGACACACTAACACACACAGACACTCTAACACACACAGACACACAGACACACTAACACACACAGACACACTAACACACACAGACACACTAACACACTAACAGACACACTAACACACACAGACACACTAACAAACACAGGCACACTAACACACACAGACACACTAACAGACACACTAACACACACAGACACACTAACACACAGACACACTAACACACACACAGGCACACTAACACACACAGGCACACTAACAAACACAGACACAGTAACACACACAGACACACTAACAAACACAGACACACTAACACACACAGACACACTAACACACAATAACACACACAGACACACTAACACACTAACACACACAGACACACTAGCACATACAAACACACTAACACACACAGACACACTAACACACTAACACACACAGACACACTAACACACACAGGCACACTAACACACATACACACTACCACACACAGACACACTAACACACACAGACACACTAACACACACAGACACACTAACACACACACACACACACAGGCACACTAACACACACACAGACACACTAACACACACACAGACACACTAACACACACAGGCACACTAACACACACAGGCACACTAACACACTCAGACACACTAACACACACACTAACACACACACACACACACTAACACACACAGACACACTAACACACACAGACACACTAACACACACAGACACACTAACAGACACACTAACACACACAGACACACTAACACACACAGACACACTAACACACACACAGACACACTAACACACACAGACACACTAACACACACAGACACACTAACACACTAACACACACAGAAACACTAACACACACAGACACACTAACACACACAGACACACTAACACACACTAACACACACAGACACACTAACACAGACACACTAACACACACACAGACACACTAACACACAGACACACACACAGACACACTAACACACACAGGCACACTAACACACACAGACACACTAACACACTAACACACACTAACACACACTAACACACTAACACACACAGACACAGTAACACACACAGACACACTAACACACTAACACACACAGACACACTAACACACTAACACACGCAGACACACTAACACACTAACACACACAGACACACTAACACACACAGGCACACTAACACACAGACACACTACCACACACAGACACACTAACACACACAGACACACTAACACACACAGACACACTAACACACACAGACACACACACACACACAGGCACACTAACACACACACAGGCACACTAACACACACACAGACACACTAACACACACACAGGCACACAGACACACTAACAGACACAGACACACACACACACAGACACTAACACACACAGACACACTAACACACACAGGCACACTAACACACACAAACACACTAACACACACAGACACACTAATATAATATATAATATAATATAATAATATGCCATTTAGCAGACGCTTTTATCCAAAGCGACTTACAGTCATGCGTGCATACATTTTTTTTTTTTTGTGTGTGGGTGGTCCCGGGGATCGAACCCACTACCTTGGCGTTACAAGCGCCGTGCTCTACCAGTTGAGCTACAGAGGACCACACTAACACACACAGACACACTAACACACACAGGCACACTAACACACACAGGCACACTAACACACACAGGCACACTAACACACACAGGCACACTAACACACACAGGCACACTAACACACACAGACACACTAACATACACAGGCACACTAACACACACAGACACACTAACACACACAGACACACTAACACACACACTAACACACACAGACACACTAACACACTAACACACACAGACACACTAACAAACACAGGCACACTAATACACACAGGCACACTAACACACACAGGCACACTAACAAACACAGGCACTCTAACACACACACTAACACACACAGACACACTAACACACTAACACACACAGACACACTAACAAACACAGGCACACTAATACACACAGGCACACTAACACAAACAGGCACACTAACACAAACAGGCACACTAACAAACACAGGCACACTAACACACACAGGCACACAGACACACTAACACACACTAACACACTAACACACACAGACACAGTAACACACACACACACTAACAAACACAGACACACTAACACACACACAGGCACACTAACACACACAGGCACACTAACACACACAGACACACTAACACACACAGACACACTAACACACACAGACACACTAACACACACACAGACACACTAACACACACACAGGCACACTAACACACACAGACACACTAACACACACAGGCACGCTAACACACTAACACACTAACAAACACAGACACACTAACATACACAGGCACACTAACACACACAGGCACACTAACACACACTAACACACTAACACACACTAACACACTAACACACACTAACACACACAGACACAGTAACACACACAGACACACTAACAAACACAGACACACTAACACACACAGACACACTAACACACACAGACACACTAACACACACAGACACACTAGCACATACAAACACACTAACACACACAGACACACTAACACACACAGGCACACTAACACACATACACACTACCACACACAGACACACTAACACACACAGACACACTAACACACACAGACACACTAACACACACAGACACACACACACACACAGGCACACTAACACACACACAGGCACACTAACACACACACAGACACACTAACACACACAGGAACACTAACACACACAGGCACACTAACACACACTAACACACACAGACACACTAACAAACACAGGCACACTAACACACACAGGCACACTAACACACACAGGCACACTAACACACACAGGCACACTAACACACACAGACACACTAACACACACAGACACACTAACACACACAGACACACTAACACACACAGGCACACTAACAAACACAGGCACACTAACACACACAGGCACACTAACACACACAGACACACTAACACACAGACACACTAACACACAGACACACTAACAGACACACTAACACACTAACACACACAGACACACTAACACACACAGACACACTAACACACTAACACACACAGACACACTAACACACACAGGCACACTAACACACACAGGCACACTAACACACACAGGCACACTAACACACACAGGCACACTAACACACTAACACACACAGACACACTAACACACTAACACACACAGACACACTAACACACACAGGCACACTAATACACCCAGGCACACTAATACACACAGGCACACTAACACACACAGGCACACTAACAAACACAGACACACAGACACACTAACACACTAACACACACAGACACACTAACACACACAGACACACTAACACACACAGACACACTAACACACACAGACACACTAACACACACAGACACACTAACACACACACAGACACACTAACACACACACAGGCACACTAACACACACAGACACACAGACACACTAACAAACACAGACACACAGACACACTAACAAACACAGACACACTAACACACCTAGACACACTAACACACACAGACACACTAACACACACAGACACACTAACACACACAGGCACACTAACAAACACAGGCACACTAACACACACAGACACACTAACACACACAGACACACTAACACACAGACACACTAACACACAGACACACTAACAGACACACTAACACACTAACACACACAGACACACTAACACACACAGACACACTAACACACTAACACACACAGACACACTAACACACACAGGCACACTAACACACACAGGCACACTAACACACACAGGCACACTAACACACACAGGCACACTAACACACTAACACACACAGACACACTAACACACTAACACACACAGACACACTAACACACACAGGCACACTAATACACCCAGGCACACTAATACACACAGGCACACTAACACACACAGGCACACTAACAAACACAGACACACAGACACACTAACACACTAACACACACAGACACACTAACACACACAGACACACTAACACACACAGACACACTAACACACACAGACACACTAACACACACAGACACACTAACACACACACAGACACACTAACACACACACAGGCACACTAACACACACAGACACACAGACACACTAACAAACACAGACACACAGACACACTAACAAACACAGACACACTAACACACCTAGACACACTAACACACACAGACACACTAACACTAACAGACACACTAACACACACACAGGCACACTAACACACACAGACACACTAACACACACAGGCACGCTAACACACTAACACACACAGACACACTAACACACTAACAAACACAGACACACTAACACACCTAGACACACTAACACACACAGACACACTAACACTAACAGACACACTAACACACACAGACACACTAACACACTAACACACACAGACACACTAACACACACAGACACACTAACACACACAGGCACACTAACACACACAGACACACTAACACACACAGACACACAGACACACTAACACACACAGACACACTAACACACACAGACACACTAACACACACAGGCACACTAACACACACAGACACACTAACATACACACTAACACACACAGACACACTAACACACACAGACACACTAACACACACAGACACACTAACAACACAGGCACACTAACACACACATTCACACTAACACACACATACACACTAACACACACAGACACACTAACACACACAGACACACTAATACACACAGGCACACTAACACACACACAGGCACACTAACACACACAGGCACACTAACACACACAGACACACTAACATACACACTAACACACACAGACACACTAACACACTAACACACACAGACACACTAACACACACAGACACACTAACAACACAGGCACACTAACACACACAGGCACACTAACAGACACAGGCACACTAACAGACACAGACACACTAACACACACAGACACACTAACACACACAGGCACACTAAAACACACAGGCACACTAACACACACATACACACTAACACACACAGGCACACTAACACACACAGACACACTAACACACACAGGCACGCTAACACACTAACACACACAGACACACTAACACACTAACAAACACAGACACACTAACACACACAGACACACTAACACTAACAGACACACTAACACACACAGACACACTAACACACACAGACACACTAACACACTAACACACACAGACACACTAACACACACACAGACAGACACACTAACACACACAGACACACTAACACAGACACACACAGGCACACTAACACACACAGGCACACTAACACAATCAGGCACACTAACACACACAGGCACACTAACACACACAGGCACACTAACACACAGACACACTATCACACACAGACACACTAACATACACAGACACACTAACACACACAGACATTCTAACACACACACAGCCACACTAACACACACACAGACACACTAACACACACAGGCACACTAACACACACAGGCACACTAACACACTAACACACACAGGCACACTAACACACACAGACACACTAACACACACAGACACACTAACACACACAGACACACTAACACACACAGACATTCTAACACACACACAGCCACACTAACACACACACACTAACACACACACAGACACACTAACACACACAGGCACACTAACACACTAACACACAAAGACACACTAACACACACAGGCACACTAACACACACAGACACACTAACACACACACACAGACACACTAACACACACACACAGGCACACTAACACACACAGACACACTAACACACTAACACACACAGACACACTAACACACACAGGCACACTAACACACACAGACACACTAACACACACAGACACACTAACACACACAGACATTCTAACACACACACAGCCACACTAACACACACACACTAACACACACACAGGCACACTAACACACTAACACACACAGGCACACTAACACACACAGACACACTAACACACACAGACACACTAACACACACAGACACACTAACACACACAGACATTCTAACACACACACAGCCACACTAACACACACACACTAACACACACACAGACACACTAACACACACAGGCACACTAACACACACAGACACACTAACACACACAGGCACACTAACACACTAACACACACAGACACACTAACACACACAGACACACTAACACACACAGACATTCTAACACACACACAGCCACACTAACACACACACACTAACACACACACAGACACACTAACACACACAGGCACACTAACACACACAGACACACTAACACACTAACACACACAGACACACTAACACACTAACACACACAGACACACTAACACACACAGGCACACTAACACACACAGACACACTAACACACACAGACACACTAACGCACACTAACACACTAACGCACACAGACACACTAACACACACAGACACACTAACACACACAGACACACTAACACACACATACACACTAACACACACAGGCACACTAACACACACAGGCACACTAACACACACAGGCACACTAACACACACAGACACACTAACACACTAACAAACACAGACACACTAACACACACAGACACACTAACACACACAGGCACGCTAACACACTAACACACTAACACACACAGACACACTAACACACTAACAAACACAGACACACTAACAGACACACTAACACTAACAGACACACTAACACACACAGACACACTAACACACTAACACACACAGACACACTAACACACACAGACACACTAACACACACAGACACACTAACACACACAGACACACTAACACACTAACACACACAGGCACACTAACAAACACAGGCACACTAACACACACAGACACACTAACAGACACGCTAACACACTAACACACACAGACACACTAACACACTAACACACACAGACACACTAACACACACAGACACACTAACAAACACAGGCACACTTACACACACAGGCACACTAACACACACAGGCACACTAACACACACATTCACACTAACACACACAGACACACTAACACACACAGACACACTAATACACACAGGCACACTAACACACACACAGACACACTAACACACACAGGCACACTAACAAACACAGACACACTAACACACTAACAGACACACTAACACACTAACACACACTAACACACTAACACACACAGACACACTAACACACACAGACACACTAACACACACACAGACACACTAACACACACACAGACACACTAACACACACACAGACACACTAACACACACAGACACACTAACAAACACAGGCACACTAATACACACAGGCACACTAACACACACAGGCACACTAACAAACACAGGCACTCTAACACACACACTAACAGACACACTAACACACTAACACACACAGACACACTAACAAACACAGGCACACTAATACACACAGGCACACTAACACACACAGGCACACAGACACACTAACACACACTAACACACTAACACACACAGACACAGTAACACACACACACACTAACAAACACAGACACACTAACACACACACAGGCACACTAACACACACAGACACACTAACACACACAGACACACTAACACACACAGACACACTAACACACACAGACACACTAACACACACACACAGACACACTAACACACACACAGGCACACTAACACACACAGACACACTAACACACACAGGCACGCTAACACACTAACACACTAACAAACACAGACACACTAACATACACAGGCACACTAACACACACAGGCACACTAACACACACTAACACACTAACACACACTAACACACTAACACACACTAACACACACAGACACAGTAACACACACAGACACACTAACAAACACAGACACACTAACACACACAGACACACTAACACACACAGACACACTAACACACACAGACACACTAGCACATACAAACACACTAACACACACAGACACACTAACACACACAGGCACACTAACACACATACACACTACCACACACAGACACACTAACACACACAGACACACTAACACACACAGACACACTAACACACACAGACACACACACACACACAGGCACACTAACACACACACAGGCACACTAACACACACACAGACACACTAACACACACAGGAACACTAACACACACAGGCACACTAACACACACTAACACACACAGACACACTAACAAACACAGGCACACTAACACACACAGGCACACTAACACACACAGGCACACTAACACACACAGGCACACTAACACACACAGACACACTAACACACACAGACACACTAACACACACAGACACACTAACACACACAGGCACACTAACAAACACAGGCACACTAACACACACAGACACACTAACACACACAGACACACTAACACACAGACACACTAACAGACACACTAACACACTAACACACACAGACACACTAACACACACAGACACACTAACACACTAACACACACAGACACACTAACACACACAGGCACACTAACACACACAGGCACACTAACACACACAGGCACACTAACACACACAGGCACACTAACACACTAACACACACAGACACACTAACACACTAACACACACAGACACACTAACACACACAGGCACACTAATACACCCAGGCACACTAATACACACAGGCACACTAACACACACAGGCACACTAACAAACACAGACACACAGACACACTAACACACTAACACACACAGACACACTAACACACACAGACACACTAACACACACAGACACACTAACACACACAGACACACTAACACACACAGACACACTAACACACACACAGACACACTAACACACACACAGGCACACTAACACACACAGACACACAGACACACTAACAAACACAGACACACAGACACACTAACAAACACAGACACACTAACACACCTAGACACACTAACACACACAGACACACTAACACTAACAGACACACTAACACACACACAGGCACACTAACACACACAGACACACTAACACACACAGGCACGCTAACACACTAACACACACAGACACACTAACACACTAACAAACACAGACACACTAACACACCTAGACACACTAACACACACAGACACACTAACACTAACAGACACACTAACACACACAGACACACTAACACACTAACACACACAGACACACTAACACACACAGACACACTAACACACACAGGCACACTAACACACACAGACACACTAACACACACAGACACACAGACACACTAACACACACAGACACACTAACACACACAGACACACTAACACACACAGGCACACTAACACACACAGACACACTAACATACACACTAACACACACAGACACACTAACACACACAGACACACTAACACACACAGACACACTAACAACACAGGCACACTAACACACACATTCACACTAACACACACATACACACTAACACACACAGACACACTAACACACACAGACACACTAATACACACAGGCACACTAACACACACACAGGCACACTAACACACACAGGCACACTAACACACACAGACACACTAACATACACACTAACACACACAGACACACTAACACACTAACACACACAGACACACTAACACACACAGACACACTAACAACACAGGCACACTAACACACACAGGCACACTAACAGACACAGGCACACTAACAGACACAGACACACTAACACACACAGACACACTAACACACACAGGCACACTAAAACACACAGGCACACTAACACACACATACACACTAACACACACAGGCACACTAACACACACAGACACACTAACACACACAGGCACGCTAACACACTAACACACACAGACACACTAACACACTAACAAACACAGACACACTAACACACACAGACACACTAACACTAACAGACACACTAACACACACAGACACACTAACACACACAGACACACTAACACACTAACACACACAGACACACTAACACACACACAGACAGACACACTAACACACACATACACACTAACACAGACACACACAGGCACACTAACACACACAGGCACACTAACACACACAGGCACACTAACACACACAGGCACACTAACACACAGACACACTATCACACACAGACACACTAACATACACAGACACACTAACACACACAGACATTCTAACACACACACAGCCACACTAACACACACACAGACACACTAACACACACAGGCACACTAACACACACAGGCACACTAACACACTAACACACACAGGCACACTAACACACACAGACACACTAACACACACAGACACACTAACACACACAGACACACTAACACAAACAGACATTCTAACACACACACAGCCACACTAACACACACACACTAACACACACACAGACACACTAACACACACAGGCACACTAACACACTAACACACAAAGACACACTAACACACACAGGCACACTAACACACACAGACACACTAACACACACACACAGACACACTAACACACACACACAGGCACACTAACACACACAGACACACTAACACACTAACACACACAGACACACTAACACACACAGGCACACTAACACACACAGACACACTAACACACACAGACACACTAACACACACAGACATTCTAACACACACACAGCCACACTAACACACACACACTAACACACACACAGGCACACTAACACACTAACACACACAGGCACACTAACACACACAGACACACTAACACACACAGACATTCTAACACACACACAGCCACACTAACACACACACACTAACACACACACAGACACACTAACACACACAGGCACACTAACACACACAGACACACTAACACACACAGGCACACTAACACACTAACACACACAGACACACTAACACACACAGACACACTAACACACTAACACACACAGACACACTAACACACACAGGCACACTAACACACACAGACACACTAACACACACAGACACACTAACACACACAGACATTCTAACACACACACAGCCACACTAACACACACACACTAACACACACACAGACACACTAACACACACAGGCACACTAACACACACAGACACACTAACACACTAACACACACAGACACACTAACACACTAACACACACAGACACACTAACACACACAGGCACACTAACACACACAGACACACTAACACACACAGACACACTAACGCACACTAACACACTAACGCACACAGACACACTAACACACACAGACACACTAACACACACAGACACACTAACACACACATACACACTAACACACACAGGCACACTAACACACACAGGCACACTAACACACACAGGCACACTAACACACACAGACACACTAACACACTAACAAACACAGACACACTAACACACACAGACACACTAACACACACAGGCACGCTAACACACTAACACACTAACACACACAGACACACTAACACACTAACAAACACAGACACACTAACAGACACACTAACACTAACAGACACACTAACACACACAGACACACTAACACACTAACACACACAGACACACTAACACACACAGACACACTAACACACACAGACACACTAACACACACAGACACACTAACACACTAACACACACAGGCACACTAACAAACACAGGCACACTAACACACACAGACACACTAACAGACACGCTAACACACTAACACACACAGACACACTAACACACTAACACACACAGACACACTAACACACACAGACACACTAACAAACACAGGCACACTTACACACACAGGCACACTAACACACACAGGCACACTAACACACACATTCACACTAACACACACAGACACACTAACACACACAGACACACTAATACACACAGGCACACTAACACACACACAGACACACTAACACACACAGGCACACTAACAAACACAGACACACTAACACACTAACAGACACACTAACACACTAACACACACTAACACACTAACACACACACAGACACACTAACACACACACAGACACACTAACACACACACAGACACACTAACACACACACAGACACACTAACACACACAGACACACTAACACACAGACACAATAACACACACAGGCACACTAACACACACAGACACACTAACACACACAGGCACGCTAACACACTAACACACACAGACACACTAACACACACAGACACACTAACACACACAGACACACTAACACACACAGACACACTAACACACACACTAACACACACAGACACACTAACACACACACTAACACACACTAACACACTAACACACACAGACACACTAACACACACACAGAGACACACTAACACACACACACAGACACACTAACACACACACAGACACACACAGGCACACTAACACACACAGGCACACTAACACACACAGGCACACTAACACACAGGCACACTAACACACGCAGACACACTAACACACGCAGACACACTAACACATGCAGACACACTAACACACGCAGACACACTAACACACACAGATACACTAACACACACAGACACACTAACACACTAACACACACAGACACACTAACACACTAACACACACAGACAAACTAACACACACAGACACACTAACACACACACAGACACACTAACACACAGACTAACACACACAGAAACACTAACACACACAGACACACTAACACACACACACAGACACACTAACACACACACACAGACACACTAACACACGCAGACACACTAACACACACAGACACACTAACACACACAGACACACTAACACACACAGACACACTAACACACAGACAGCTCGGAGCTGGTCTAGCCCTCTACAGTACATCACACACCACATTCACATTTACACAATTGAGATGTTTTTCCATTTCTGTCTTTGTAGATATAAATGCACTGGTGCCTCATGTGAACATTGATGACTTGAAACAGATGAAGGTGAGGCATAAGTTACCTTTACCCTGTTTGTTATTACTGGCCCCTAATATCTGACCTCTACCATCTAGCTTACTCCTAACCAGAACCTTAACAGTTCCCTAGTTCCCTTCCCTAGTATAACTTTATAATCTGGTAAATGTATTCACCAACATCATAAAACATTATCATGTTTATATATAATTTGTTTATCAGTATCAATAATATTTAACATCAGTCAGATATATCCTGTAGAAGAAACAGAGGGGGTAAATGCAGCACTGTCATTCCTCAAACAGGCTTTGTCTAGTGTCTTTGAGCTTGCTGTCCTTTGATTTAGTGAATTCAATCTGGTTTCAATAACCTGTCTCTCCTCTCTCCCCAGACGTACCTTAAACTGATTAAAAAGCAACAGAAAGAGCTGAACTCTATCAAGAAGAAGCACGCTAAGGTGGGTTGATGTTTTAGACTGCTCTTCTATTAACAGAGCTAACACTAGGACAGCTCATTCATCCTGACGTCCACACATTGATCGCGAGAAAGAGATGGGGAGAGAGAGAGAGAGAGAGAGAGAGGGGGGGGGGGGGGGGGAGAAAGAGTGATAGAGGTCTCTCCTTTCATCATTCACTGTTGTCTGACCCCCGCACGCACACACAAACACACACTCTAGAGTGCATCCTGTAACCTAAGGTGTTTGTATTTGATCTCACCAGAGAGTGGACAGACAGAAATTAGACTTGCTAAGATGACCCACCCCCTCACACATGCATGCAAGCACACACACACACACACACACACACACACACACACACACACACACACACACACACAGTAGCTAGACTTCAGTCACTAACACTCTGTCCTTATGAAATCTCTTCTTACGCAACAGCATGTGTGTTGTGAAAATATGTTATGGTTTGTATACTAAAGAGAGGATATCTTGTAGGGTTGACCATAGTAACTTCCTGCTGTGATGAGGTGTGAATGAAGTCAGGCGCAGGAGGTAAAACACAGAAGTCCAGAGTTTATTCCGTTTACATAAATAAAACGCACCCAACGTCAATACGAAACTATCACAAAGGAAATATTCCACCTTGGCAATAACAAATGGAAGAGTTGGAAAACGCGAGCGCCAGATCATGGTATTCGGGGGGGAATGCGCATGGTGGGGGTACCGTCTGGACTTTCCACCGTGGTCGCACCAACGGAAACACCTACCCGGACACTCACGCGACCACCCCGTAAGAACCCTCTGCGGCCATGAAAAAGTGGGGTTGTGAATGGCTAACCACGGAATACCTAAGACTACAGGGTAAGCAGGAGACTCAATAATCAAAAAAGTGATCTGCTCAACATGCGTCTCCTGTGTAATCGTGGTGACTGGTACAGTAACCTCTTAACGAACCCGGACCCTAATGGTCGACTATCAAGTGCTATGATGGGGATTGGGATGGATAGGGGAACCAATGAAATGCCTTGACGGCGTGCAAATGCCCTGTCCATAAAGTTCCCAGCTGCGCCTGAATCGATTAGCGCCTTACCCTGGGAAACTACCAGGTGATTGGGAAAGGAGATAGATAAGGTACAGTGCGCCGCAAAGGGCTCTGAACAATTTTGGGTGTTCGTTACCTGGGGTGATGCGTGAGTACCCTGCCTACCGCCTCCAGACCCAAAGGAACGTTGACTGCGATGTGAGGTGGATTGTCCCTTCGTGCCATCAGAGTGGCACTGTCGCTGTCCTCCTGCGCTCTCTCGACCGGCGGATCCCCCCAGCTCCATCTGCTCGGGGTCAGAGTTGTCCGGAGTGGGAACGGGCAGACCCCTATCAGGACGTCCTCTGGCTGCTAGCAGATTGTCCAGCCGGATGGCCATGTCCACCAGTTGGGAGCACAATAGCATGGCATCACGGCAGGCTAGCTCCCGTCGGACGTCCTCCCTTAGGTGGCACCGGAAATGGTCGATCAGGGACCGCTCGTTCCACCCGGACCCCGCTGCCAGCGTCCGGAACTCCAGCGCGTAGTCCTGTGCGGTCCTCGTCCCCTGCCTCAGATGGACCAGTCGTTTGCCCGCCTCTCGACCCTCAGGCGGGTGATCGAAAACGGCCCGAAAGAGGCGAGCAAACTCCTCGTAGTCCTCCAATGCGGCACCTCCCTCATTCCACACCTCGTTGGCCCACTCCAGGGCTCTCCCACAAAGGCAGGAAACGAGGACGGATACCTTCTCCCACTCCAGTGGCGCCGGCCTGATGCTGGAGAAATACAACTCTAGTTGGAGCAGAAATCCCTTACATCGCGCTGCCGTCCCATCAAATGCCGGTGGCCAGGATATCTGGATCCATCCAGGGGCTGGGGTGTAGGTGGCTGGATCCGGTTGACCAGCTGGTCTCGATAGATCGGGTCCTCTCCTCTCCAGGCGTTGTACTACCTGAAGAACCCGATCCATCACTTCCCCCAAGCTGGCCAGCATCGAGGAATGCTGCTGGACACTTGCCACAACTCCAGGCATGCGGTCTTCTCCTGCTGACTCCATTCAGCGGGTGAGTGATTCTGTGATGAGGTGTGAATGAGTCAGGCGCAGGAGGTAAAACACCAAAGTCCAGAGTTTATTCCCTTTACATAAATAAAACGCACCCAGTGTCAATACGATACTATCACAAGGGAAATATTCCACCTTGGCAATAACAAATTGAAGAGTAGCTCAACCGAGCTATGAAACAATGAAACAATCACTCACAAAGACAAGGGGAACAGAGGGAACACTTATACACATACTAAAAAGGGGAATGAGCACCAGGTGTGTGTGATTGACAAGACAAGACTTGACAAGTGGAGTGATGAGAGTGGGATCGGCAATAGCTAGTAAGCCGGTGACGACGAACGCCAAAACCTTCCCGAACAAGGAGGGGAGGCAGCCTCGGCGGAAGTCGTGACACCTGCTCTCTTTTCCTGTTGCATAACAGTTCTGACAGTCAGACTGATGTTTTAGAACAGATGTACCCACTAGCCAGGGGTTTAATCATTTCCACTAATGGTTTCTTAGTGTAAGTCTTCAGCTACAGTGGGGGAAAAAAGTATTTAGTCAGCCACCAATTGTGCAAGTTCTCCCACTTAAAAAGATGAGAGAGGCCTGTAATTTTCATCATAGGTACACGTCAACTATGACAGACAAATTGAGAAAAAAAATCCAGAAAATCACATTGTAGGATTTTTTATGAATTGATTTGCAAATTATGGTGGAAAATAAGTATTTGGTCACCTACAAACAAGCAAGATTTCTGGCTCTCACAGACCTATAACTTCTTCTTTAAGAGGCTCCTCTGTCCTCCACTCGTTACCTGTATTAATGGCACCTGTTTGAACTTGTTATCAGTATAAAAGACACCTGTCCATAACCTCAAACAGTCACACTCCAAACTCCACTATGGCCAAGACCAAAGAGCTGTCAAAGGACACCAGAAACAAAATTGTAGACCTGCACCAGGCTGGGAAGACTGAATCTGCAATAGGTAAGCAGCTTGGTTTGAAGAAATCAACTGTGGGAGCAATTATTAGGAAATGCAAGACATACAAGACCACTGATAATCTCCCTCGATCTGGGGCTCCACGCAAGATCTCACCCCGTGGGGTCAAAATGATCACAAGAACGGTGAGCAAAAATCCCAGAACCACACGGGGGGACCTAGTGAATGACCTGCAGAGAGCTGGGACCAAAGTAACAAAGCCTACCATCAGTAACACACTACGCCGCCAGGGACTCAAAACCTGCAGTGCCAGACGTGTCCCCCTGCTTAAGCCAGTACATGTCCAGGCCCGTCTGAAGTTTGCTAGAGTGCATTTGGATGATCCAGAAGAGGATTGGGAGAATGTCATATGGTCAGATGAAACCAAAATAGAACTTTTTGGTAAAAACTCAACTCGACGTGTTTGGAGGACAAAGAATGCTGAGTTGCATCCAAAGAACACCATACCTACTGTGAAGCATGGGGGTGGAAACATCATGCTTTGGGGGTGTTTTTCTGCAAAGGGACCAGGACGACTGATCCGTGTAAAGGAAAGAATGAATTGGGGCCATGTATCGTGAGATTTTGAGTGAAAACCTCCTTCCATCAGCAAGGGCATTGAAGATGAAACGTGGCTGGGTCTTTCAGCATGACAATGATCCCAAACACACCGCCCGGGCAACGAAGGAGTGGCTTCGTAAGAAGCATTTCAAGGTCCTGGAGTGGCCTAGCCAGTCTCCAGATCTCAACTCCATAGAAAATCTTTGGAAGGAGTTGAAAGTCCGTGTTGCCCAGCGACAGCCCCAAAACATCACTGCTCTAGAGGAGATATGCATGGAGGAATGGGCCAAAATACCAGCAACAGTGTGTGAAAACCTTGTGAAGACTTACAGAAAACGTTTGACCTGTGTCATTGCCAACAAAGGGTATATAACAAAGTATTGAGAAACTTTTGTTTTGACCAAATACTTATTTTCCACCATAATTTGCAAATAAATTCATTAAAAGTCCTACAATGTGATTCTCTGGATTTTTTTTTCTCATTTTGTCTGTCATAGTTGACGTGTACCTATGATGAAAATTACAGGCCTCTCTCATCTTTTTAAGTGGGAGAACTTGCACAATTGGTGGCTGACTAAATACTTTTTTCCCCCACTGTATATGGTCTGGCTGGCTGTAATGCTAAATTACTTGATTAGGAAAGGTTGGACCAAGCTATCTTAAGCTGTCTCTATCTCTGCAATAGTATCTCACTGTAAATCAGTTGTGACTTGATATCCTCAGTAATATGTTGTGTTTTGTTTTAGGATCGCACCATCATGCAGAAGTGCCACTGCACCCAGGTGGACAAGATGATTTCTCAGTACGACAAGGAGAAGCTGACACAGGACAAACTGCTGGAAAAGGCCATCAAGAAACACGGGTAAATATCAGGACCTGTAGATTGATCAATCAATTAATTATGAAATGTTTAAATAAACATTGAACATAAACATGTATCGTTGTATACCTGGCATCTGCACAAAGCCATTGGGTGTGTAAAATGAATGTTCTTTCCTGTCTCCACCTATCTAAGAAATACCTTTCTGTCGCCCCCACAGAGAAAACAACTGTCTGGAGTTGAAGAAGGAGACTGAGAGTAAAGTGGAGAAACTATCCACTGACCACAAGGCTAAGGTAACCTTCAGTTCACAGTCACGCCCCTCTGTCAATAGAAGGACATAGATTGTCTTTGTCAAACTGAATTCTATGAGTAAAAACAAGGGACTCCTGCACCTGCAGTGATTAGTTGAATAACATTACAGCAGCTCAGCACCTTAAGGAGTAGTTAGTGATGGTATAGTGTTTAGTGTATAAGTGTGTAGTGTGTATCCTGTGCCCTTCAGGTGAAGGACATTACAGCCCAGCACACTAAGGAGTGGTCAGAGATGATCAACTCCCACAGCAGTATAGAGCAGGATATGAAGGACATCCACGTAGTCCAACAGTGTGAACACCTCAAGAAACTACTGAGTGGAGTCCAGGAACAACAGACTCTATCGCTCAAACTGATCCACGAACGGTGAGAGAGAGAGACACATGCATATACAGTAGGTCAGGGCTCTTTAACCCTGTTCCTGGAGAGCTACCCTCCTGTAGGTTTTCACTCCAACCCTGTTCCTGGAGAGCTACCCTCCTGTAGGTTTTCACTCCAACCTTGTTCCTGGAGAGCTACCGTCCTGTAGGTTTTCACTCCAACCCTGTTCCTCGAGAGCTACCCTCCTGTAGGTTTTCACTCCAACCCTGTTCCTGGAGAGCTACCCTCCTGTAGGTTTTCACTCCAACCAATAATTAACTGGCGGATAAGCTCAATCAGGTTAGTTAAACCTACCGTAGGGTAGCTCTCCAGGAGCAGGGTTGGAGTGGAAACCTACAGGACGGTAGCTCTCCAGGAGGGTTGGAGAGCCATGCAGTAGACCCTACAGCTCAAAGTTAAACACAAACTGACAAAACAACTGACCCTACAGCTCAAACTGGAAATCCAGAGTTCTTCCTTGGGACATGATGTGTGCTATAGGTATGATGTCTCTGAATGAGGTCCCTAGTACAACAGATACAGTCTAACCATCTTGGCTACTGTGAGCTGTGGGTTTGTCCTGTCAGGTATATGTGTAGTTGATGAGGTTCCTTACCAGACTGTTTCGTGGTCCCCTACCCTCTCAGGCAGAGCAAGGAGATGCGGGCCAACCAGGCCAAGACGTCCATGGAGAACAGCAAGGCCATCAGCCAGGACAAGACCATCAAGAACAAGGCAGAGAGGGAGAGGTGGGTCACACTGCCCCACTCGCTAATCACCAACTGCCTTCGACTGCATGGAGAGTATGGGTTATGTCAGGATGAATATACACTGAGTGTACAAAACATTATAAACACCTGCTCTTTCCATGACATAGACTGACCAGGTGAATCCAGGTGAAAGCTATGATCCCTTATTGATGTCACCTGTTAAATCCACTTCAATCAGTGTAGATGAAGGGGAGGAGACAGGTTAAAGAATGATTTTTAAGCCTTGAGACAATTGAGACGGATTGGTGGGTGTGCCATTCGGAGGGTGAATGGGCAAGACAAAATATTTAAGTGCCTTTGAACAGGGTATGGTAGTAGGTGCCAGGCGCACCGGTTTGTGTCAAGAACCGCAACGCTGCTGGGTTTTTCACATTACACAGTTCCCAGTAGAATTAAGAATGGTCCACCACCCAAAGGACATCCAGCCAACTTGACACAACTGTGGAAAACATTGGAGTCAACATGGGCCAAGCATCCATGTGGAACGCTTTCGACACCTCGTAGAGTCCATGCCCCGACGAATTGAGGCTGTTCTGAGGGCAAAAGGGGGTGCAAATCAATATTAGGAAGGTGTTGTAAGTGTTTGGTATACTCAGTGTAGACGACAGTATATAGGTCCCCTATGAACAGCCCTTAAACTGTGTCTGTACTCTTAGAATCTTACAATCTCCTCCTCCTCATTCTCTTCCCAGGAGAGTTAGAGAGTTGAACAGCAGCAACACCAAAAAGTTCCTGGAAGAAAGGAAAAGGGTTGGTGTTCTATCTCCTACTAATTATAATGCTGTGACGCTGTTGAGGTGAATCAACTAGCGCCTTAGACTTGTAATGGTTTGCTTAGATGATACATGTTGGTGTTAAATTAAATGTATCTTTCTCCTCCTCCTCCATCTTTCTCCTCCCTCCATCTTTCTCCCCTATCCCTCGTTCCATCGCTAGTTGGCTATGAAGCACCAGAAGGAGATGGAGACGCAGGAGAAGTCTCAGAATGAACAGCTAGAGAAACTGGACAAGTTCAACGAGCAGGTATCTAACCGCTGATCTAGGATCAGATTACCACACAAACCATAGTTGTATTGTTTGTCATCATTTTTCACAGCCTGTACATGTATGTTACATGTATGTTCTCTCTCATCCCTATGGTTTGCTGGTTTTTGCACCACAGCTTTTGAAATCACATCATGCCAATAAACAGTGTCAAGGTAGGCGCTTCCATCCATCCCATCTTCCTAACCCCTGACCCCTCTCTCTCTTCTTCTCTTTCCCTCTTTCAATCCACCATCCCTCTCTCTCATCTTCTCTTTCCCTCTTTCAATCCACCATCCCTCTCAAATGTCCCATCTCGAATCAAGCACTAACACCCTGCTCCAATAATCATACAATGCTTCCTTCCATCCTTCCTCCCTTTCTTGAAGTAACCACAGATCTACCTGTGTGTGTCATTGGATATTCCCTGACCCTCCCTGTCTCCCCTTTGATTGGTCAACTTTTCCAACTCCAGTTTTCCTATTTCTTTTCAGTCTGTTTGAATCTGATGGTATCTGCTCTGTTTAGTCAAAGTGGATTCACTATAGCAGGTCCTTTCTACCTGTTAGAGCAGATTATGTTCTATGAGAGTGAGTGAGTGAGTGAGTGAGTGAGTGAGTGAGTGAGTGAGAGAGAGAGTTATGAAACCAAATGGCAACCTTTTAATATGCAGCACTCAGGGTGTCAGCAGTCAGTCCTGTCTACATGAGTCATTGATCATTATGATGAGTCATGGGAGTATTACGAAGCACAAGGACCCAGGAGACCTTCTACTGCTGTTTCACTGAGAGTCTTCCTAACACCTGGATATCATGTGACAGTATGCTGCAACATTGGGACAGGACGGGGGGATTCATTTGGGCTGGCATAATTTAGGTAGTTGTACTGTTATTGTAGTTTAAATCAATAAATGGCAGTGGAATTATGTCACTGCAAGTGTCTCTGGTAGAAGTGTGTGGATTCTTCTGTTGGTGTGTGTGTGTGCGCGCCGTGTGTTTGTGTAACAGTGTGTGTGTTGGTTCCCTCCAGGCCAAGGACATCCAGCAGATGGTGAAGCTGGAGGAGGAGATGGACCGCAGACCAGCCACAGTGGTTTAACCACTCCCATCAACTCAGACAGACACACACACACACACTCCACCCAGACCAGCCACAGTGGTCTGAACAGCCCCACCAACTCAGACAGACACACACACACACACTCCACCCAGACCAGCCACAGTGGTCTGAACAGCCCCACCAACACCTAAGACACACACACACACACAAACACACACACACAGGCACCGAATGCTCCGTCAAACAACTGACACAGAGACCCAGACACACTCACACTCCCCACTACACACACCCCCTAGATCCCCCGTTTCATTCCCTCGCCCTGCAATATTGGCATAGCTCATATCCTCTATCCCTCTATATCTTCCTCAGCAATGAACCACACCCACACACAGTCAGTCCCCCTCCCCCCAACTCCCCTGTGCTGTGGAGCCATTGGTGCAAACCGGTGATTGACAATAAGATGAGCGACTGCTGTTGGAAGGTGGGTGGGACATCCGAAACATTGAGAGACACAACCCACCTTCACCTTTCCATCTCTCCACCACTCTACTACACCCGGATCCGCTTTTTATACACCTCCATCCATCTTTTTAATCTGTTTTTAATGGAAGCAATGTTTGCAGATATCAATAGTCACTGCACACATACACAAAGACACAGATACACGTACACACACATACACACAATCGTTATGACATCTGTTCATTCTGTTGTCATGACGGCTTAAGCCGGACCTAATAGATCATGTTTTCTGTTCAAACTCTTAAGACTTTTATTTTGTATTTTTAACAGTACCAGGTATCAATAACAGCACAAAAATATGGACGGGGAAAATACGTATGTTTTAGTTATTAATTTTATGTCAGCACAAAATATGTAAATTCTGCTGTATGCTACACAAGAGTTGAAGTAATGTCCTGAGCACTTTATATATGGTAGGCTATCAAAACAGAAGTGGAAAATGGAGTGGTGCACTAGATTTCTCTGTTTTGATAAGAATGTAAACTGAAAAAAGACAAACGTCGGATGAGCGCTGTTAGGAGAAAACGAAACCCAACGTCACGTAGTCCTAAACACTTCAGCTTGTCCTTCACGCATAGTTTTGTTTATTCCAATATTTTTTCTACGATTTGATCAACTAAAATAAAATATGAAAGGCTAAACCAGAGACTGATTTTGATTGTTTCACACCGCCAGAAGTGTATACAGGGAGTATGGATGTATAGACCAGTGTTCTTTCACTGGCCTGTCTTGTACGACACTGTGTTAGCTTCAGAAATAACCAGTTAATGTATTGTATGTGTCAAATGGCATAAAGAGTGCAATCATAAAAATAAAACAAATATTTAACCTTTATTTTGACAGGGAGTCAAATCATTCAAATTTCCTGTTGCTGCAGGATTATTTTCCTGCTGTAGCAAACTGGCTCACATTAAGATCTGTATGAAAACTCATTGTACTGTATGTATTGTTGAAAATGGATTCGCATTAAGAGTTTATGAACAAGATGAGTGTATATATATATATATATATATATATATATATAGTCAACTATATTAAGATCCTACATCTGTATACAGTGCCTTCGGAAAGTATTCAGACCCCTTGACTTTTTCCACATTTTGTTACGTTACAGCCTTATTCTAAAATTTATTAAATTGTGTGTTTTTTTCTCATCAATCTACACACAATAACCCATATTGACAAAGCAAAAACAGGTTTGCTAATTTATAAAAAATAAAAAATAAACTGAAATATTTCATTTACACAAGTATTCAGACCCTTTACTCAGTACTTTGTTGAAGCACCTTTTGCAGCAATTACAGTATAAAGTCTTCTTGGGTATGATGCTACAAGCTTGGCACACCTGTATTTGGGGAGTTTTTCCCATTCTTCTCTGCAGATCCTCTCAATCTCTGTCAGGTTGAATGGGGAGCGTTGCTGCACAGCTATTTTCAGGTCTCTCCAGAGATGTTTGATCGGGTTCAAGTCCCGGCTCTGGCTGGGCCACTCAAGGACATTCAGAGACTTTTCCCGAAGCCACACCTGCGTTGTCTTGGCTGTGTGCTTAGTGTCATTGTCCTGTTGGACATGATGCTGCCACCACCATGCTTCATCGTAGGGATGGTGGCAGGTTTCCTCCAGACGTGACGCTTGACATTCAGGCCAAAGAGTTCAATCTTGGTTTCATCAGACCAGAGAATCTTGTTTCTCATGGTCTGAGAGTCTTTAGGTGCCTTTTGGAAAACTCCGAGTGGGCTGTCATGTGCCTTTTACTGAGGAGTGGCTTCCGTCTGGCCGCTCTACCATAAAGGCCTGATTGGTGGAGTGCTGCAGAGATGGTTGTCCTTCTGGAAGGTTCTCCCATCTCCACAGAGGAACTCTAGAGCTCTGTCAGAGTGACCATCGGGTTCTTGGTCACCTCCCTGACCAAGGCTCTTCTCCCCCAATTGCTCAGTTTGGCTGGGCGGCCAGCTCTAGGAAGAGTTGGTGGTTCCAAACTTCTTCCATTTAAGAATGATGGAGGCCACTGTGTTCTTGGGGACCTTCAATGCTGCAGAAATGTTTTGATACCCTTCCCCAGATCTGTGCCTTGACACAATCCTGTCTCGGAGCTCTATGGACAATTCCTTCGACCTCATAGCTTGGTTTTTGCTCTGACATGCACTGTCAACTGTGCAAGCTTATATAGACAGGTGTGTGCCTTTCCAAATTATGTCCAATAAATTGAATTTACCACAGATGGACTCGAGGTCAAGTTGTAGAAACATCTCAAGGATGATCAATGGAAACAGGATGCACCAGAGCTCAACCTCGAGTCTCATAGCAAAGGGTCGGAATACTTATGTAAATAAGCTATTTCAGTTTTAAATGTTTAATACATTTGCAACAATTTCTAAAGACCTGTTTTTGCTTTGTCATTATGGGGTATTGTGTGTAGATTGCTGAGGAAAATGCTTTATTTAATCCATTTTAGAATAAGGCTGTAACGTAACAAAATGTGGAAAAAGTCAAGGGGTGTGAATACTTTCCGAAGGCACTGTATATATAGTCATCTATATATATATTAAGATCCTACATCTGTATGAAAACTCATTGTACTGTATGTATTGTTGAAAATGGATTCACATATATATGTGTAGTCATCTTGTTCATAAACTCTAATGCGAATCCATTTTCAACAATACATACAGTACAATGAGTTTTCATAAATATGTAGGATCTTAATTTGAGCCAGTTTGCTACAGCAGGAAAATAATCCTGCAGCAAAAGGAAATGTGAATTATTATGGCGATTATAATTAATGGTCATTTTTTCGTAGTGGAAAATCATGTCTGAAATTTCAGAGTGGAAATTACAAACTTCAGAAGCTTTTTTAAACCTCAAATACACTACATGTTTTACATTTCCTGCATTGCAGGAAATTTGTCCTGCAATAGGGTGATCAAATTAAGATCCTACATCTTTAGACCATTGACTCCCTCCCTATAAGTACACCAGCCTAATGTTTGTGAAACACCCATCTATCTATGGTTATTCCTCAGTAATTCAAATATTGTTCAAATAATGTGCTCCCTGAGAAGCACTTCTGACCATACCTCAACTGGAATATAATCCCTGTAATGTTCTCGCCTGTCCCATAGCCAGCAGGGGGTCTGGGGAGATTAGGAATGGTAATAACAGGCTTATTACATGGTTATTACATGGTTATTACACAGTTATTACATGTTATTAATGTCCCCTTACTGGCCTCTGATCCAGCTGACAACATGTCTCTTAGCAGCTCAGAACAGCATGCTACTGCGGAGGATTATAGTAGTGATTTAATTTAAACCATATATTCCTCAACTGTGTTATCGGTGATGAAGTAAGGCTGTGTAGAAAACCACTTTATTGGCTATGAGTGAATATCAAAACAAACCATGTCAGGACAGGAAGTACAAGATCGTTTTGTTGTTGTTTCTGGGTTTTAGAGACAGCAGGGATGGATTTACCAGGGGTTCATAGCTCTCTGTCTCAGCCATGATGACACGTGGAGTTGGATGAAGTTGCCCCTAACCTCTGGTCTGGGGTCAGATATAATTTCATCCCACTTATGGTCAAGGTTAGATTTGGGGATATGGTAATCTGATCTTAGATCTGTGGTTATGGGTAGCCTAACTTCTACCTGTGGCAATACGGTATGAAAGTGACGCAGCATTACGTCATACTTCCGGGGTCAGTTCCCAAATCTTTTGAATGGGCTTGACGATTATATCATCAAATTCGTGAAAACGCAGTCATTTAAGATATATATCAAATGTTATTCGTGTTTGTGGATTAATTTACTTCGGCCAGATGCCTTTTATTACGTTTTTGCACTGAAGACCATTGCGCTATATATTTGCCCATTGAAGACCATTCAGAAAGCCTACAAAAGTTGTAAAACTACAATGCTACATGCCGTGCCACTTTCATAGCGTGTGACAGTGTTGGACAGGCGAACGTTTTAGTAAGAGAGATGCATTGTGGGATTGTTGTTATAAAGAAATCATGGGTACTGTAGTTTGTGCGCATACTGTACACAGAAAGACAACTGTGTGGTCAGATGTTCATTCTGCATGGCATTGCACTCACAAAGATCGACCAAAACAGACAATACATACACCATAAGTGACAACAATCACTACTTTTAAACTTTGTTTCTGCTGTTGAATTCTGCTGTTGTTCACCCAAATGGTCTAGAGAGAATATTGTATATATTGGAATGTATGTAGGTAATTACCTAAATGTGTTCACCGGTGACACTGGTCAATCAAGGGCTGGGGAATAGTGCGCTTCTGTTGGTTTCTGGGGAAGACAATTATGAACCACTGAGTTGTCTTCTTTCTGTTCCATTCTTCTTTTCTCTTCTTTTCTGTTTCAGTCCATCCTCTCTCGCTCTCTCCCTTTCGCTCTCTCTCCCTCTCTCTCTCTCTTTCTCTCGCTCTCTTTCTCTCGCTCTCTTTCTCTCGCTCTCGCTTGCTCTCTTTCTCTCTTGCTCTTTCTCTCTTGCTCTCTCTCTCGCTTGCGCTCTCTCTCTCTCTCTCTCTCTCTCTAGCACCTCACACTACACAAACGAATGAACGCTCTCACCACATATCTAGTGCAGAATTACGAGTTGTAAAAAAAAAGTGCTTTTAAATTGAATTCCATTGCTTTCAAATGGGCCACTCAATGTCTGCTAGGACGTTTAAATTATTTTACAAATGATAAATGCCAAAATAAGGGGTTATTTATATAAAGATATATAAATAAATATACATATAATATATATATGATATATTAAATATAGTGTGTAGTTTAAGACTATTATGTTTGTTAGAGCCTTTTTTGCACTAGTTGAATGTTTCTGTTATGTGCGAGTATGTGACCTTCGCTCTCTAGTTTGTTGAGAAAGCAGATTATTTTTGCAGAACAATTTCGCTTTTGATTTCCTTTTCGATTTGTATATCCTATTTTTAGCTTGTTGACGTACGGATCATCATGTGAGTGTATTTATATTGTACTGTCTAGCAATGAAAATACAGTTGTTGCCCTGCTCCTTTAATACTGTTTTATAGTATGTGTACCAATAAACTATCCATGTGTAAAATGGAACCTATACTCCTGGCTCTTTATTTACTGGCCTATGGGGATACCTTAAAGGTGCAGTCTGTTTTGTTATTTATTTACATTACATCTGAATAGTGTTGTGTCAACCATTTTTTAGGGGGGGGGGGGGGGGGGTGGTCTTTGCTAGTGTACTTGCCTGCACCGAACAAAGACAAACATGAACAAGTAGAATTTATCTACTTTTTTCCTTCTTTTCTGGTGATTTGAGTCAGGTTAATTGTGTTTATTCTTCCTCTCGCTGCCACAAGGGAAATAACGTATGTATTGCACCTTTAATTTTTGCCACTAAACTCTGTACAGGCCTTGAATTCAGACTTTCTTTCTTTGTCACTAGTAATTTACTCAAATGGAGGTTTATTTGCAGATTTCAGTCAACAGGTGGTTTGGAGTGTTCAAAAGTATAAGAACTCTGTTTCCTTTTTAACAGTGTGAAACTCTCCCAATAATATCTCTATGACTGTAAACAGTGATATAATGTTATAAAATGGTAAAACAAATATCTTGGTTCTTGCTTTTGAAATGATGACAACTGAAGATGAATCGTTGTGTCATTGAAGGCTGAGAGGGGGTGGGGGGAAGCCCACGTGCCTTTCCCTTAAAAGCCCAATGCAGCCGTTTATATATCAATATCAAATCATTTTTGGGTAACAACTAAGTAACTTACTGTAAAAATAGATTTCCATTAAAATGGGCAAAAATAGCTTTTTAGCAAAATAACTATTTCTCAAGCAAGAATTTTGCTAGGACCGTCTGGGAGTGGTCTGAGTGGGGCTTTAGAGGGAAACTGAAAACTAGCTGTTATTGGCAGAGAGGTTTGGAACTCACTTTTTTATTGCATGGTGATGTCACCATGGAAAGCTGAAACTCCTGCCCATGCAAACCTGCTTGTTAGAATGTTCCTTTGTAGATTGTAATTTCAACCAGCAACTATGAGGAAATAACACTGATAACATTTGTTCACACTTTTATAGTGTTAGTTTAATCAGCTGTTGTACGATATCATACAAAACACAGGAAAAACTGCATTTCTACTGCAATGAACTCTGGCATGCGTGAGCTGTAGGCTACTGTTCTGTTCCAGTTTCAATAATCACATTCAATAAGCGCTAAATTAATTCACAGTCCCCCAGACCCCTACACACAAACAGGCGGTGCAGCCTCTGAAGCACCTTATCATAATTAGGCTATTAGTGATTCCATTAGAAAACTGAAAAAGTATGATAATGATGTTAGCGTTGTCCTGGCAACGCCATGGCTTTTCGTGACTATAAAACAGCTTTGAGGGGCGGTATGATTTTGCGGTGTGCATCAGGTTGGGAGAGAGGTTACACCAAACCTGCTCCTGAACAGATAATGCTTCGTGTCCAACATACATAAAACCGTTATTCTATCAGTTTAGTCATCATGTTGAAACTTCCGGAGAAGTCCAGCGGACAAACAGGCACCAGAATCCTCCTCGAGGCCATGTCGAACGATAAGGTCCACTTGGCGAGGTTCATTCTCGACGCACTGGATGGGAAAATCATCGACTCCAAAACAGAGGGCGCGCAGACCCCTCTCATCTCATCTGTTCTGCTCCCCGAATGTCAGACCAGGTCCAAATTCATAGAGCTGCTTCTCCATAGGGGCGCCAGCGTCAATTGTCAAGACGAGAGCGGCCGCACTGCGCTCAGTTACGCATGTGAAAAAGGTTACCTTGACGCGGTGAAGATTTTGGTTAGAAACAACGCAGATCCAGAGATGGTTGACTCGTGGGGGAACACTGCGCTGATGTATGCGGCAGTGGCTGGTCACTCACCGGTCGTTGCGTTCTTGGTGAGAGCCTTCAAGAGACTGGGGCTTCAGATAGACCGACAGAATAAAGTTGGTAACTCGGCAGTGGAGGTGGCAAAGTTTCTCGGCCACACAGACTGTTTTTATGCGCTCACCAGTAACTCAAAGAAAACCCGTGAAAACGACGTTGGGGGTCAGAAAGATGGTCCTTCCCACGTCAGCTCGGATTGTAACGTAAATGAGGAGAAGTTGGAGAGAAAGTTATTAGATCCCATTAAGATACCAGACGTTCTCCAGGCGTGTCCCCAAAGCGACAGTTTAACAGCAGTAGACGGGACATGGCTCCTGAGGCGTTCGGGTCGCAGAAGAAATTCTCTGATCTTAAAGAGTCGATTACAGTCAATGGATTCCATTGAGGAGTTTGAGAGAGAGATTGACATCCCCACATTCCCACAGGAGCTGGTTTTCTCGGGTGTCCTCACCCCCAAACCCCCTCCTCGATCTAATAAACTCCAGACCTGCCCAAAACCGAAAACCATCACCAAACCTTGGGAAAAATTGACCAGCTCTGACAATCACCTGCCTCCTCTTACCAGAGGATCTGAGCATCACATGTCGGTTCTATATTCGCCCCGGCCGGCCAAAAACAACCTCAAAACCACCAAAAGCTGCGCGTCAATATCTGCACCAAAAGCCTCTTCGTCCTCTCGTCTTGGTATCCTACTGACGCCTATCACAGGCAACAAAGGCAAAGACGAATGGGATAATGACAAACTGAAAACAGCACCTGACTTTAGTGTGAGGAGATTTGACGACAGCTACTACCAGAAAAGGTGCAGTTTGCCCACAAGCATCCTCAGTCCTGCACCTCCTGACCGTTCGAAAATGCCTTTAAGCGAAACCAAAACTACGTGGAGAAACGTTTTACCGACGGCCAACACCGAAATTCCAGATTTTACACCACCTGTTGCCAGCTCCTCTTCGACGTTCACGGTATTGGGCAACAAACTGTTTCGGAGGTTTACATTCCCCGCGTTTAAACAGAGCGGGAAGGAGGCGCAGGAGGGCGCGTGTGGAGGAGATCCCGCCTCAGGTTCACCGCGAGGGATGCCGCGTTCAGAGACGTTCCCGCTGAGCACGAGACACCCACAGGTGGGTAACAAGCCCAGCATAGACAGTATCAGTGCAGTGAAGTGCGAGTTTGACTTCAATTTTAAAACGGCCCATTCTTCTTAAACAGTATTTCTCTGTGCATCATGCGTAATAGCCAAATGTCCTTTTGGAGAGCCGCAGTGTGTGCAGGCTTTTATTCCCAGTACTTTTATTTCAGAACTACTAACACACTTTATTAAACTTAGAATTGTGATTCTAGATTGAGGACTATAGGAGATTAGTTGAATCAGGTGTGTCAGTTCTGTCTTGGGCTGGAACAAATACCTGTACACACTGCAGCTATTCAGGAGCCCTCTTGTATAGTGTTGGGAAGGGGGCGGGACAAACGCAAAGGCATATCCACGAGGAAGCCTCGAGCAGCACAAAGAGGATTTCTGTACTACTGTAAAGATTATGTACATTTACTTTGAATAACAAACGCCATCACTTGCATAGCTATTCATATCGGTTGTGAAATATCAATACTAGACATGTCATTTCTTTAAATTGTTGTCATGGATTGCATTTCTATTTGTTATATTCTTGAATTGTGAAACATTAAGATTAATGAATAAATCATCGTTGGTATTTAAAAATTGTAATTGTTTGTGTTGTTTGGAGGAGGAGAGAGTGTGTGTGTATTTCCTTAATGTCAGGCTTCTTGGTAAGTTATGAACCCTTCACATAACCTTGACGTTAGAATACTGGGTCATTCTGTAAAGTCTACTGAGAAAGCTATCACATTTACAGTGCGTTATAGTTATAGTTTTTTCATTTATTATTTTTGATTGCCTATGTTTGTGAAGGAATGGGGGGGTAAAGGTGACATAAGTATAGAGGTGTCACAGCTGTAACGGTTGACAGACATTTTTGACTTTGTCAGCTATTATTTTCTGAGTGCGTTGCATACACTGACAATGTCCACTATTGCCAAATTACAAGAGATATAACATCATCTGACACATCACACATAGTCATTCGTGTCGTGTGTTTACTAACGTTTAAAATCATTAGAATCATAGACACACAAAAGTCAAGGGGTATGTATTTAAATTGTAGTATACACAATATCTATGACACTCGCACACACGCACTGTGCTGTGTCCTCACGACTGAGTTCACACACTGCGCTGTGTGTGAGGGAGGGCACGTCGCCATACTGCAATCCACGCACGCACGCCCCCCAACCCCCCCCCCCCCCCCCCCCCCCCCCTCCCCTCACCACATACACACTCTCACACACACCTCAGCTGCAATCACAGAGATGGAAACAGCAGCAATCCGGGACTGACTAGCTGTGGTTGCTGCTGCGAAGCTTTTTGAAGGAAACGAACTTCGGTAGAGAAACTGAACTTCCTCCCCTGGTGAATCGCCTGAGTCACGCAGAGCGTCGTTTCCGGCTCCCTGACTGTCTTAGTATGTGCAGGGGAAACTCTGCCTCTCCGCAGGTGACGCTCACCAAAAGCTCTCTCATTGTCTGAATTTAGAGAGAGGAGAGAGTATTGAGCTGTACAATGCGTTCAGACAGCGTTAACAAAACAACCGTGGCATTTTAATACGCAGCAAACCAGATGCTCTCTCACATTCACCTGGAGATTTGCTGCATTTGCGATGATATAAGCGTGACTACCAGACACTGAGCAGCGGTATCCCTCCTCTCTCTCTTTCTTTCTTTCTCTCTCCCGCTCTCTCTTTTTTATTTCTCTCTCTCTCTCTTTCTCTCTCGGCGGGTTCACTACAAGTCTACCAGCCAGGTAGCCATTTCAGCAGTACAATGGAGCGGCTCAGATTTAGCACCTTGGACAGCGCTGGAGTTATACTGTGTTTGTTCGGTAAGCGGCGTCGGTGTGTGTGTGTGTGTGTGTGTGTGTGTGTGTGTGTGTGTGTGTGTGTGTGTGTGTGTGGCATACGATATTTCGGTCGTGACTGCACACTGCAGCCTGCGTGTCTGTCCGTCTGTCTTTGTGTGTGTGCGCGCGCATATGTGTGTGTGTGTGTGTGTGTGTGAGACAGATAGAGAGAGCGATAAATTCCTGTTGAGTTTGTGCGTAGCAGCACAGCCAGCTGTTTTCACGTCAGTGCAGTGAAAAGCGCTTTTTTTTAAAAAAAGAGTCAAATGCAAGTCATTATTAGAACATGTTGTATTAGACTCGCCGCTATGGGCATCCCTATGTGCTGCCCATGTTGCTAAGGCATGCAGTGGACAAGTAACTCACTCACTTGAGATCGATGAAGTATCTTACAACCGTGTCATGTAGCTGTGTATTGTTTTACATCTGAGTGGGAAAATATACTCAAGAGAAGATCAGCTATATGATCGGCCCCTTGTCTTTTGGGAGAAGATAAGTCCCTTTGAGTCTAATCTTTGAGTCTTTGGGCTCCCTGGTTTTGCTGATCATGCATGTTTGCATATCATGCGCTGATTATTCAGTTTGCAACATCATTGACAGTAAAACACATTCCTATCAACCATCATTGACAGTAAAACACATTCCTATCAACCATCATTGACTGAAAATAAAGTAGTTAATTATTCTATTTTCTACAGATTATATTTTATTATATTCCATCTGCTGCCCTCACATGTTTTAAGCATATTCATTGCAATATAGTTGGCGCTAGAAAACTGTAATTGATTTGCCACTCTATTCCAACTGAACTCTACACTGCTGACATGACTCTATATCTCCCCGTGTTCAGGGATCCTGGTCAGGTTTATTGTCACGGCCGAGCAGGAGGGAGAGAACCTCTCCGGTCTGTCCACCAACCCGGACAAAGACATCTTCGTGGTCCGAGAAAACGGGACCACCTGCCTCATGGTCGAGTTCGCTGTCCGCTTCACGGTCCCCTTCGATGTCCTCGCGCTCAACGGGATAGATGTAAGACACGACTCAGATATTTGATGGCTCAGTATATTTGTAGAATGTTACTTGAACATTGTACATTCAAAGTAAAAGTCAAGATTGCATATAAAACTGTATAGATAATACAGTTAGAATAGCCCTACTTTTTATGACACTTTACCCTCCGGACCTAGCCTACTGATGGGAATGTGTAGGTGGACAGAACCTGTCAGACTTCGTCTATCAACTTGAACTGACAGTGACACACTGTCACATTGCTGTATGTACGAATTTGCTCTCATTCAGACACACATGGGACACCCATGCCACCGCACTGTGGGCTGTGCGTAAAATGATGTGCTGATCTTTTGGAAACACTGTACTGGGCTGTAGCAACAGCGTGCCAGTGTGAAACAAGTCATAGAAGAGTAGTCTACTGAGAATAAAACAAGTGTATGATCGACACAATCAATCATACACTACTGAATTATCTGTTCTGTTCTTTACAGCTGATCACGGAGAATGCGTATCTGTCTCTGCCTCGCGGGGCAGACATAGAGGGGAAATGCGGGAGCCAGGACGCCCATATACACATCTCGTGGAATGATAACGCCTACACACTCCGCATCTACTTCGTCAAGGTTTGTCCCCTACTATGTAACAGTCAGTCTTCAAGCCGAGGCGAATTACAATTACCCAAAATCATTAAGTGCGTTTACCCGCTGTGGAATTCTTGTAAAAATCTGTTTGGGTAACAACGCCTACACATAACAGCCACGCATAATGTTCTGCTGCTGGTGATGATTTGGTTAAAAGAAAACTCCTATTGGAAAGCAGGGAATGACCGTATGTGTGTGTGTGTGTGTGTGTGTGTGTGTGTGTGTGTGTGTGTGTGTGTGTGTGTGTGTGTGTGTGTGTTGCAGGAAACCAGTGGCAAGGGAGATGATGTGTGGAAGATTAACAAGGTTCAGTTCGTCTATGACACCTCGGAGAAAACGCATTTCCTCAACACATACAACCGTGAGTAGCAATTGTAACCCACTCAGCAATTTTTAGCGATATGGTTTCATTGAAAAATTATTTCACATTTGCACTAAACTGATACAATAAAGAAAGACAATTCACGTGGGCCTTTGGATATTTCCAAATTGTATTTGTATTTTTTCAGTTTTCTTTCTACAAAACATTATTATTATTATTATTATTATTATTATTATTATTATTATTATGTTCCTTTTTAATATTTGTTTTCGTCACTTCTGATTTATTTCAGTCATTTCGATTAGATCTATTATAAGCTAATTAATTTGATCGCCTTCATTACTTATTGAGAAGCATTACTTATTGAGAAGCATTGATTATACATTAAATCAAAATTTCTAATATAGGCTACATTCACGTAGCCTACCCCGACTGCACCGTTTTTGGATTCAATATTAATCCACATATTAAAACTCATGATGGGACAGGCTGGGGGGAAGTTGAAAACAGAATAATTGAAAGCGAACATACCATTTTTTGCTGGATAAAAAAAGTACTTCTGATTTCCATCGATGGGTCTAAAGCACGTTTTGATTATGCTGTAGGTCGCCTCTTTTCTGTACACCCTATTGGTGTGTGTCTGCCGCAGTGTTCCTTTTATGTGTTTCTATAAACAAAGGGATTCCTATAACCCTTATACAAAGAGGTTTTATACTTAAGAGGTTTTAACATTTCAATACTTATTCCTAAATCTTTCCTAAATCTTTGCTGAATACATATACTTTTATTTCGATATTGTGTAGCCTATAGGCCTACACATCTATTTTACCTACTTCTATTCATGTTGTGTTTTTGTGTTTCTCTGTATGAAATGCATGCTTGTGTGTGTGTGTGTGTGCATGCCTGCATTTTCTGTTTGTACCTACCTACTCAGATAGTATCTCTTCTCATGTACTGTGTACTCCTATCCCCTCTTGCCATACAGCTGGGAAGCACACAGCCAGCTCCCACCATTTGTCAGCGTTAGAGACCCCTGCTGGCCGGTCATATGTCTGCGAGGCTAAGCAGACACTCACCCTCATCTCCAGTGACCACCAGAAGGGAGTGACTGTTGCCATAAGTGACGTCCAGATCCAGCCCTTCGACATCAACTCAGACTTCATATTCAGTGAAGGTACAGAATCTAACCCTAACGTCATACAGCCATGTTCAGTGAAAATACAGAATCTAACCCTAACGTCATACAGCCATGTTCAGTGAAGGTACAGAATCTAACCCTAATGTCATACAGCCATGTTCGGTGAAGGTACATAATCTAACCCTAACGTCATACAGCCATGTTCCGTGAAGATACAGACTCTAACCCTAACGTCATACAGCCATGTTCAGTGAAGGTACAGAATCTAACCCTAACGTCATACAGCCATGTTCAGTGAAGGTACAGAATCTAACCCTAACGTCATACAGCCATGTTCAGTGAAGGTACAGAATCTAACCCTAACGTCATACAGCCATGTTCAGTGAAGCTACAGAATCTAACCCTAATGTCATACAGCCATGTTCAGTGAAGGTACAGAATCTAACCCTAACGTCATACAGCCATGTTCAGTGAAGGTACAGAATCTAACCCTAACGTCATACAGCCATGTTCAGTGAAGATACAGACAGAACAACAACCTACAGTAGTACTCCCCTCAATTTGCAAATGTTTCACACATGTCAAATGTAAGGCCCAGTTTCAAAAAGGTTGTCATCTTGAGGAGAGATCTGACACTAGTGATGATGAGAGATTGCCGTAAAGTAGTATTGGAGAAGTTATCGCACAACCCCTACCAACTGCACTTTCCCTGCTCCCTTCATCTCCCTCTCCCTCACCCCTTCTCTCTCTCTGGGGGCTGGGGAGTGTTACTGCAGATTGAAGAGCAGAGCTGCAGAGAGGGATGGAGGGAGGAGGAGAGAGAGGAAAGAGAGAGATAGAGGACAAAGCGAGAGAGGTCATTAGGACTTTATTGCTGTAGTTATATCCCTGTCCTCAATGCAGACTTTACGACTGTAGTCATATACTGTGACCTCTAAAGGCGATCATGCTTCTCTCTCTGGACTGCAGTAAACTAGATTGTTTTTTGCTACAGTGCCCTTCAACTATAGTGTTTATTAACCCTTGGTATACAGAGGATTTTCATCTGGTACATATTAACCTTTGACACATTCACATTCTGTAAGATCTGCTAACCACCAGAGAGCGGTCCACCAATGATAACGTAAACAATCGAGTAAATACATCCTATGATCCAGGACATAAGGTCATAGTAAAGTACATGTAAACAATACATATCGCTTAGCTAATATGAGCAAAACTATTTTAAGGCCCTGACTGCCCTTAAATGTGACCCTTTCTAATTTAGAGACCAGTGAGACTCTGTTTCTGGGACATTTTGACCTCATATAATTAAATGTTGACCTTTGACCTGATACTAATCAGTGATGTCACGTTAAGGCTCTCTCATAGAGGAGAACCTTCTCACTGTGGGGATGGGAAAAAATTAAGGGACGTGACTGACCAGAAAACCCATGTTTAATTTCCCAATCAGTTAAAGTTAAGGTTAGGGTTTAGAGTTTAGTGTTGCAGGCCAGTCATGTAGCTTTAGTTGCACATGTGTGGATATAACTGTGTGTGTGTGTGTGTGTGTAAGGGTATGTAGCATGTGTTTGAATGCTCTGTTGAGCTCATTTGACAGATGAACACGTCAGTAACAGTTGATTTAATGCAAGGCCTTGGCATGCAACAGACAGCCAGACAGACAAACACGCACACACACACACAGTTATAATCTATTCACACATGAATGTGGTGTGTGTGTGTGTGTCTCCCTGCAGCCTATAAGTGCATCACGGACCAGAGAGAACAGCTGGAGGAGACTCTTCCTCTGATCCTGGGCTTCATCCTGGGCCTCATCATCGTCATCACACTGTCCGTCTACCATTTCCACCTCAAACTGACCGCTGCCACCCAGTCTCAGCTGCCCTGCGACCGATCCATGTACAAGAACATGTAAGGAACAGGACATTAAAATAGCCACTATACCACAAATCTCCATTGTCAAGAGGAATATGTAAGGAATCAGATATTATCACCACAATAGCACAACTCCATGTTCAAGGTAATAGAACATTGAAACAAGCACAACATGATGTTCAAGACATTACAACCACTATACTGTAAAAACAAGACAACATAACCACTCACCATTCAAGGATTGGACATTAGAACAATGATCATTGACTACAATTATAACCACAACGCTCCTGCCTCTCCAAAGTCAAACCAACGTGACTTCCCCTGCTCTGAACTTCACCATACATTGGAGAGTAGGTCGGAACTTAAAGGAGGCCTAACTTGCGATATGGCTAACTTGAGATACGCTTTTGCGTAAAACCATGCATTGAAGCCAATTGGAGACTTGCGCAACATTCGATTTATGAACAGAGATGTTTCAGTTAACATTCCACCCATCGGTGTTCTGTTGTTTATATATGTCCAGAAATCCTGGTTATGTCAAGAAGTCTGCGCTTTGTCATTCCCCATCACTTGTCTCGCTCTGTCTTTTCTGTAAACGCGCCGCAAAAGAAACCTCGCAAGTGGCAGGTCCAGAGTTGATGTTCGGCTGAAGTTTTTTACTTTCCCAAATCCAGTTTTTCCTTTTCGTTTTTTAAATGCAATCATAGTTGTGAAAGTGGAGAGTGTTGTGGTGTTTCAACGACCTTCAGAAATCATGAAAAATTAATAATTGCAGGCAGTGTATTTACTTTGGTTTGATGGATCCTTTTCCAGATCCCATTTTATGGAATTATATCAAGAAAAAATATGAAATATGTAAATAAAACAAATAAAACTTGTTCTCTAAAAAACGTGCAAAGAAAATATTTAATAATTTATCTCATATCAGAATGTCATAAGAAGAAGTGTATCATTGTGAAAGAAATGTGCAAAGATATTTAAGATTTAAAAATAATAAATGTAAAATATTTTCAGAAAGAACTATGCTGATGCAAACTTTAATGTTCACTGAAATAAATTTCATAGGAGATATCCTAAACCTGCGTAGGTCTGTTTTTCATGTTGTCTTGTGTATGCCCCTATAAAACTGGTTAGCTATACCGTTGGACAACTTTCATTTGCTCTGGTTGTTGGATAGGTAGGCCTATTGTAAAATATATTTCAGTAGCCTGTTTTTCAGACTTCAGTAGCCCTATGTTACAGAACATGAGAACAAAACATGAAACATTGTCGCACTAAATGGACTTAAAATCTGAAAGAGATGGGTTACATTTATAATCCTCATTGAAGTCCCAACAATGAGTCCTCCAGGGGAGCGGCTGAGAGCTGCGACTGAGCCCGGGTGATCAATGCTCCTGTAGGGCGTGGCATGGCCCAATCATCGAGGCGGAGATGGAGTATTGATCTCTTCGTTTGACTCTGGGCCTTCAGAGGAGACGCGATATGAGCAAGTCAAATTGAAAATAAATGGAGCATCCGTGACATCCACACCTCTTTGTTTGAACACCACAGACATCATCATGAATCATGTCATCAAACTCAAAACCCTTACCTGGTGTCCGTTTCGCTCTGAAGTCCCATCTATCCTTAGTTTGACACTTTGCACAGACTGAATGAATGAAATTTTATTTTATGAATTAATGAATCCCTTATTGGATTAATTGACACATAAACAAACATTGTGATCATTCAGTGATAATTATTCTTCCGGTGTTCTCTGCAGTGCGCATCGCATGAAGAGTGAAAAAAAGTAATAATAATAATAAAATAAAAATCTATACATAATACATAGTACATAAGGTTATCCAAAAAATAATTATAAATACATAAAAATGAAACAGAAGGCATTTGAAACCAGTCTGGCACAAAGAGAAGATTACGTGGGAGACAGGCCTACGCACAGACTGTTAAAATGACCTGTTAGGCCTACCATTTTTAGCAGTGAGAAACAAACAAAGCCTATACAGAATCCATTGTCTTTCTACTGTTTTATGGGTGACAGTTGAAGGGGGGAATTAGCGTGGGTGGTTATCTGGTTGGTCTGGTGGTGTACAATCAGGCCCAGAGTCACAGTGGGCCTAGTTTGGTTCACTACTCATTTATTTACAGCCTCTGGTTAAGGTGTCTTCCTGTGAAAGACGAGTTTTATTATCCTGGGTCAAACCAATTGAATATCCTATTATAGTTCCACACAGGAACAGAGCTAGGAGAAGAGAAAAGCTATTGCCTCTATATATTGTCTAGTCATGTGATGTGTATGTGTATCTTTCAGTTCCTTTATTTCAGGGGTGTCAAACTCATTCCATGGAGGGCCTAGTGTCTGCGGGTTTTTGGTTTTTCCTTTCAGTTAAGACCTAGACAACCAGGTGAGGGGAGTTCCTTACGAATTAGTGACCTTAATGAATCAATCAAGTACAAGGGTGGAGCGAAAACCTGCAGACTCTCGGCCATCCGTGGAATGAGTTTGACACATGTGCTTTAGTTGTTTTAGCTACAGAGGCAAGGCTATTGTTGATACACCAGTGTCCGCTGAAGTGTCCCGCTAAACATTATTAGGCCAACACTGGAGAATGTTTAGGGTCATATTCAATTTAAAATCCATGGTTTGGTGTTTTCAGGGATGTACAAAAAACATAATTCTTGTTAATCTGTAGTGTGGACAATGTGGGATGTAGCCTAAACAACTAGCGGCGATGGGAGATTTCAGCAACATGGACAGTGATGAATTGGGAACCTCGAGATCTGAAGTTCAGAACCATAGGATAGTGGACAGACATGCAGCTGCAACGCCAAAGCCACTGGGAAAACCCCATTTAATGGATAAGGCCTACACACAAAGCAATAAGCCTGCAGGGCAAGACTCCCACACAAACATCCATATTTCATTTCAAATATAAACCTTTAGAATTGTGAATTATAGGGATTAAATGTGCAATTAATTGAATTTATTTGAACTATTCTTGATTCTTTGAACTACTGTATACAGTCGGGGAAAAAAGTATTTAGTCAGCCACCAATTGTGCAAGTTCTCCCACTTAAAAAGATGAGAGAGGCCTGTAATTTTCATCATACGTACACATCAACTATGACAGACAAATTGAGGAAAAAAAATCCAGAAAATCACATTGTAGGATTTTTTATGAATTTATTTGCAAATTATGGTGGAAAATAAGTATTTGGTCACCTACAAACAAGCAAGATTTCTGGCTCTCACAGACCTGTAACTTATTCTTTAAGAGGCTCCTCTGTCCTCCACTCGTTACCTGTATTAATGGCACCTGTTTAAACATGTTATCAGTATAAAAGACACCTGTCCACAACCTCAAACAGTCACACTCCAAACTCCACTATGGCCAAGACCAAAGAGCTGTCAAAGGACACCAGAAACAAAATTGTAGACCTGCACCAGGCTGGGAAGACTGAATCTGCAATAGGTAAGTAGCTTGGGTTGAAGAAATCAACTGTGGGAGCAATTATTAGGAAATGGAAGACATACAAGACCACTGATAATCTCCCTCGATCTGGGGCTCCACGCAAAATGATCAGAAGAACGGTGAGCAAAAATCCCAGAACCACACGGGGGGACCTAGTGAATGACCTGCTGGGACCAAAGTAACAAAGCCTACCATCAGTAACACACTACGCCGCCAGGGACTCAAATCCTGCAGTGCCAGACGTGTCCCCCTGCTTAAGCCAGTACATGTCCAGGCCCGTCTGAAGTTTGCTAGAGTGCATTTGGATGATCCAGAAGAGGATTGGAAGAATGTCATATGGTCAGATGAAACCAAAATATAACTTTTTGGTAAAAACTCAACTCGTCGTGTTTGGAGGACAAAGAATGCTGAGTTGCATCCAAAGAACACCATACCTACTGTGAAGCATGGGGGTGGAAACATCATGCTTTGGGGCTGTTTTTCTGCAAAGGGACCAGGACGACTGATCCGTGTAAAGGAAAGAATGAATGGGGCCATGTATCGTGAGATTTTGAGTGAAAACCTCCTTCCATCAGCAAGGGCATTGAAGATGAAACGTGGCTGGGTCTTTCAGCATGACAATGATCCCAAACACACCGCCCGGGCAACGAAGGAGTGGCTTCGTAAGAAGCATTTCAAGGTCCTGGAGTGGCCTAGCCAGTCTCCAGATCTCAACCCCATAGAAAATCTTTGGAGGGAGTTGAAAGTCCGTGTTGCCCAGCGACAGCCCCAAAACATCACTGCTCTAGAGGAGATCTGCATGGAGGAATGGGCCAAAATACCAGCAACAGTGTGTGAAAACCTTGTGAAGACTTACAGAAAATGTTTGACCTGTGTCATTGCTAACAAAGGGTATATAACAAAGTATTGAGAAACTTTTGTTATTGACCAAATACTTATTTTCCACCATAATTTGCAAATAAATTCATAAAAAATCCTACAATGTGATTTTCTGGATTGTTTTTCCTCATTTTGTCTGTCATAGTTGACGTGTACCTATGATGAAAATTACAGGCCTCTCTCATCTTTTTAAGTGGGAGAACTTGCACAATTGGTGGCTGACTAAATACTTTTTTCCCCCACTGTATGTCTACATGCAGGAATGTGTATTTTAATTCATTTACCCTGTAAAAGTCTGATTGCGGGTTTAAAGGCCCTCATATTGACCCTGGGTTTGTATAGGTGAGAGTGTGGAAAAACATGCTACACTTGTCAATGTTTTGTTTTCGCTTTTTTAATCGAAACCAGTTTCACTGATAACACACATGCAATATCACTGTACAAGCAACACCATGGATAGTAGTACTCATTCAAGTCCCCAGATAGTCGTCAAGGATAAGCCAGCTCACACACACAAACACACACACACACGCTCAAGCACACACATGTTCATATTTACATATCACAGTGAATGATGGGTAAAAACGATATGGGGTTACATTGTTCTCTTGTCAAATCAGAACTGAGAATCAGATAGCGGCACAGTCCCAGTGTGTGTGTGTGCGTGTGTGTGTGGTACGATAAGAAACAGATGACAGCCAGGATGTGTGACAGTGGAAAATAAGACATTTTATCACTGTTTGTGTCAGACTGAGAAGCTCAGATATTGCTATAGGAGTCTTGTATGAGTGCCCTTTGAATTTATAGGAGTGTGATGATGGGTAAAGAAAACGGCTCTGTTTCAAATAAACTCTTCCTGCCAGTCCACTCAAACAGTGCAACGTGTGATTTGTGTTAAATTACATTGTCAAAAGATTAATACATTGGTGATGATAGATACGTTTGGGGTATTGCTTGTATAATACAACCAATATTACTGTCTGTCTGGCTGTTGATATTTATAAATGTAAAACAAAAAGAAAGAAAGGCCACGCTACCAAAAAATAAACCTTCAATTCAAAAAAATAAATACAAACTTTAAAACAGTATACAACATTCTGGCGTTAAGCTTTTTTACAAACTCGATGGAGATTCTGTCTACAAATGTGGGATAATAAATATATTCAGGTTTATTTTTGTAACAGTAAGGAGTTGGTTTATTTGGGATATATCTTAAATTCTCAATCAAAAATGTATTATTATTATTATAAACAGTAAGAAAGATCTTCGCAGAAACTCTGATTTATATGTAATACTGCCCATATCACAATAATTACGACACAATAAAATACTGCAAATTATCAAAACTGTACAGAAAAACGTACATATTTCTCTAAAATACATTTTCACTATTAGTGTGAGTTGAGAGAAGTGAAGAGTGCGATGTTTTATTCCACCAATAGGAGAACAGCCTGTCTTCCAGCCAGACTAAGACACACCCACACCGCTCCCACTCAGACATCACCAAACGCTGCTTCCTGATCGTTCTGAGATCAACTGCTCATATCCGGGGCGGTTGGCATGTCTCATGGGTCCCTTAACATGGCGGCCAGCCTGGCAGTCTCAGCCAATCACCTCACACCGTCTACGCTCTAGTCGATGGTTACTACAGTATAACTCTACAGACAGGAAGAGAGGAAACTGCACCAGGACCACCCATCCTACAGATCTCTACTGGTCTAATAGCCTAGAGAATCGAAAGAGTTCAAACCAAGAGGCTAATCTTGTTTGCTTTTGGCGCCAGGACAAGCAGCAAGCTGGCCACTGACTGAGACTCCTACAGTATATTTCCCTATACTCCAGTGTTGAACTTTATATAGTGTTTCTCAAACTAGAGGATATCACATTTTTCTTTAATCTTTTCTTTGTAAATAATTCCTCAAGCTAAACTACTGCACGGTTACAGGTGTGAGCGTTTGTTTAGTGGCGTAGTCTCTCAGGTCAGGTGGGTGTTTGTTTGTTTGGCAAGGTGTGGGGCGCCGCCCTGGTGGCGGGAGGTCAGGTCAGCAGTGGCGGTAGTGCCTCATTAGGGGGACGATGCAGGATGGGGGACCCGAGAGCTTGAGGAAGGGGTGCTGGAGCAACTCCTGGGCTGTGGCTCGCTGAGACGGCTCTCTAACCAACATCAGGTCCAGGAAGGCCCTCAGAACCGACGATACCTGACAGAGAGAGAGGGAACACATTACTAATTATTTGACTTGGGGGATAACTGACATGAATCCACATTTCTGTAAATGTGCCAATTAAGTCATGAAATAGATTTGCCCTGCTGACCTTGTGTGACTCCTTTAGCCGTGGGGGCAGGTTGTCTCGTATCCTCCTCATGGCCTGTAGAGGGGGTTCGTTAAAGTATGGGGGCTCCCCATCTATCATCTCTATCACCATGATGCCCAACGACCAGATATCCACCTAGCAAGTAGCGTGAATGGTATTATTGTGTTTTTTCACAGCTCACTATATACAACAATAAACTTCACTCACTTTTTAATGTGATATTTGGCAAATGTGTGTCCTTACCTCCGTGCCGTAGGGTAACCGTGAGATTACCTCCGGTGCCATCCAGTAGGGCGTGCCCACCAGAGACTTCCTCTTGGGCACCTCTTGGGACACTTGGGCACAGAAGCCAAAGTCTGACAGCTTGATCTGTGGGAAACAAAACATATTTGGTTGATCATCTGTGTTATCTATGGGAATTTTCGGACCACTTTTGTACATGGGGACACAACAATCCCATATGAAATGATAGATTTTTATCTTAATTGATTTTACATTTTGGATGTGTGTTTCCTTTTTTTGGAAAACATATTTGGGTATGAATTTTAACTTTATTTTCTAAATATTCAAATATTTAACTTCTGTCCATGGAATAATTATAAGGAAAACGTGGGTTGAAGAGGTTTCATATAAACCATTCTAATCCTGCTTCTATAATCCCTTAACTGTGGAGAGGGGATGGACAGAGTCAGGGCAGGAGTGTGAAGAAGGAATATGCTTTATTCAGCCCAATAAGGTAGTCAGCGGCAATGCCTAAACATGATCCCAGTGCGTACTGGGAACCAAACATACAAGGTAAATATTCCCGGCGATAAAAATAACAAAATGCTCATCTGAGCTAGCGATACCTCCACAAAGTAACAATCACACACAAAGACAAGGGAGGCAGAAGTAACACTTATACAGGTACTGATGAGGGGATATGAACCAGGTGTGTGTAATAAACAAGACAAAACAAATGGAATGATGAGATGAGGAGCGGCAGTGGCTAGAAGGCCGGTGACGACGAACGCCGAAGCCTGCCCGAACAAGGAGAGGAGGCAGCTTCGGAGGAAGTCGTGACATTAACTAGCCAACCATCCATCATGTCCCAGCAGATCGTTAAGAGGTATTAGGCAGGCTTTCATTAATAGGTACCAGGTGCTAATTAATAATTGTTTCTCCTCTCCTCTCTCTCCAGTCCTGCAGTCAGAGGCACTTGAGGAGCTTGTACTGTACTGCATCACTGGCAGTAGCCCAGAAATAGGTAGGCATGTACTGTAACACAGAGGTCAGTGTGAGGGTGTAGGGCAGTGTTTTCATGCAACATTGTGTCATTGACGTCATGTCAGAAACTGGTTGTCATGGTTACTCTACTATGCATGGATAAACCCATGTTTCTAACCACAATACAGGCTTTAGTTGTGTCCCAATAGGTAGTGGGCACAACCCACCAGTGAAGCCAACATCTGGAGTCCTACAATGATAGAAGGCCAGTTAATTCTGTACATGATTAAATAAGTTAGTCCAGAATCTTACCCGTCCATCGCTGGTCAGAAGGATAGAATCACTCTTGATGTCTCTGTGGATGACTCCCTGTATGTGGAGGTACGATAGAGCCCTCAACACCAACACACACACTGTGGCTATCTGCTCCTCATTCATCCTGAAACAAACACACACAGACACACACACACACACGGGTTAGGATGGCGGTAGGAGACAACACACACACACAATATTGCAATTGTGTTTCTCCTCGACGTTCCTATGAACTAAGAAGATTGGAACTTCATGGCTGTGTACTGTCTGTGTGTGTGTGTGTGTCTGAGTCTGTGTCTGTGTGTCTGTGTCTGTGTCTGTGTGTGTCTATGTCTGTGTGTGTGTGTGTGTCTGAGTCTGTGTCTGTGTGTCTGTGTCTGTGTCTGTGTGTGTCTATGTCTGTGTGTGTGTGTGTGTCTGAGTCTGTGTGTCTGTGTGTGTCTATGTCTGTGTGTGTGTGTGCCTGTGTCTGTGTGTGTCTGTCTGTGTGTGTGTGTGTGTCTGTCTGTCTATGTGTGTCTGTGTCTGTGTGTGTCTATGTCTGTGTGTGTGTGTGTGTCTGTGTCTGTGTCTGTGTGTGTCTATGTCTGTGTGTGTGTGTGTCTGTGTGTGTCTATGTCTGTGTCTGTGTGTGTGTGTGTCTGTGTGTGTCTATGTCTGTGTGTGTGTGTGTGTGTGTGTGTGTGTGGGCTGGGGGGTAAACAATACATCTGGCTGAACTCCACAGAACATTAACATGAAGCTCCAGCTGGTGAGAACCTCCCCCATCACACACACACACACACCTGCAGCCCCTCCAGCACTGTCCTCCCTATCCTGTCTCACTCCACAGGAATCAATTGTCTTACCATTTGCTTACAACAAGGAACAACTCTCAACACACACACACGCACTCACGCACACACACACACACACACACACACACATACACACACACACACACACACACACACAAAGACACCCCTCCCATGGTAGATTGCGCCAGGTTTTATTGTCACACATGTATGCATTGAGAATTACAATAGATAAATTAGGCTTTAGGGAATGGAAAAACAATCTAGAGAATGGGAGGTTGATGTGTAGACAAAGGAGAGTGAATGCTTCCCACACATACGCCCACACATCCATACACAAAAACACAAACACGTCCACAAACACACACATACATACACACAAACACGCCCACACACACACATACACACAAACATGCCCCCCCACACACACACATACATACAAACATGTCCACAAACACACACAGACACACGCCCAAAACAAATGATTGCCACAATAGTAAATTAATTTCAAACAGAGAATGAAAAAGAAAGTGTATTGTTTAATGAGGCTGTGAAAGATGCCAAGGGCGTCACACGCATACCCACACACACATCCTGTAGTTCCATTATCTGAGCCTCCTGAGGATCATTGAAATTTGTAGCTAATTGAAATGGCTGAGGAACATGAACACGACACACAAAGAGAGACCAATCTGGAGGGGGAGCGGCGGGGGGTGGGGGGGTGGAGAGAGAGCAAGAGAGAGCGAGAGAAAATTCGGGGGGGGGGGGGGGGGTACTCACCTGCAGTGGGACTGTTTGTGTGTGTGTTCTCCAATACAGCTCTCCACAGTGATCAGTAATTTGGGCAACAAAAGAGTCGACTGAAATAGATTTGTATCATTCACCTGAGCCAACACGTGAATTCTATTACTGAAACCTGTTGCTGACAGTCCTCTGATGGCTATGCATGATGTTAATGACACAAGTGCATGTGCCACTGTCATAGACAGTAGGCTACATGCTTGTTATTATACATGAATTACGATGTCTAATTACTAATCCCCCTCTGGATAAATGATATATGAGGATTTGTTTGTGTTAGTAGGTACAAGTATATTGAATATATACAGATTGCAAAAGTGTGGACTTTATCACTACGATTAGCCCAAATCTTATTATTATCGACACAATTCCTTAGTAAATGGGACCCTCTCTGTTACTTACACACCCAGCAAAGACAATCCAAACAGCTGGTAGGAGAGTGGGACGAAAGAGGGATTACCACCTCCTCACACAACTAACCAAGACTCTTCTCTCCATCTCACGACTTCACGCCGACAGGGACGCCACTGACACAACCGTGTTATTATCACCCAATACGGCGCCACACAATGCTGACACACACCCTGACACACGCCACACAAATGACTATAATTAAAAAAGACCAAGGACACAACGTGTGCTAATCTAAACGACGAGGCGTTGAGGAGAAGACAATAAAACAAGAGGAGAGAGAGAGAGAAAAGTTTGAGAAACAACTAAAACCCCTGAAACCAGATCTGATGGGGGTTGTTGAGGAATGTTATTGTGAATCTGCTTTGGTTATTCACTTCCTGAGATGAATTAGTGGGACAATGATCCAAATGCAATTTTTTCAGACAGTGAATTGAAGACTCATGTTAGCTAATGCTTAGGTAGTCATTGGGAGAGAGGTAAATGGACTTTAGTGGCAGATTATTGGTTACCTCGTGTGAGTGACAATGTCCGTCAGGGCCCCGCCCTCCAGGAACTCCATAACAACCCAGAGTTCGTCTCCGACCAGGTAGCTGTTGTACATGTCAACCACGTTCTCATGGTGATAGTCCCTCATGATCACCACCTAAAAACAAAACAACAAACACAGGTTACATCATAGGCAGACAATATATCAGTAGTAACAAAACGGACCTAGCTGTGCATCAGAAGTTTCTAATCAAAAGGACTCATTCTTTCCCCAAAAATAAGGATATTTATTTAAGAGTTAAACATTATATATTTTTAACAGAGGTAAAAAGTGTGCTAAAAGTAGACTATGCTAAAAGTTTTAAAATGCAATAAAAACCCTTTCTACCAAACAGACAGCATGGCTACCTGCGCTACACAGCCTACCTCTACCTGAGTACCAAACAATCAAGAACAGGTGTGGCCAATCAATTGAAAATGTCGGCCACCAAACCTGCAGAATAGGGTGTGATTGGCAGATCGCTTTACTGAGTGGACATGATTATGAATCATACAATGAAACTGGGCCTGAGTAGAACAGTAAAACATACAACATTCAAATACTAAAACAGTTTGGACGATTAATGGTGTCCATACCAGTGAAGATGTCATCCTCAAGTAGACAGGAATTCTAGCTCGAATCACGTCGCAAACGGTCCACCATTTTACCTAGGACCAGCTCTGATAAGCTAGCTCAAACCTGCTAGTTTCACACTGGTGTAGATCGCCTGCCTGATGTCCTAGAAGCAAACTAAAAACATCTACTTGAAGGGAAGTCTATTCTTTATGTCTACATCAATATTTTACAGTTAAAAAGGCATGTTTCATTCCTCCATACAGGTGTTTAACTAACGTAACTAGCTAGCATAGGTTTTCATCCTAAATTTGTAGCTAGCTATCAGCTGGCGACATTATATTACAGTGTTAAGAAATAACAACATGTGCATAATTTCTGGAAACAATAGGCATTGACAAAGTTAATGAAAATACAGCCATGCATGTTAGAATGAAATTGAAGGAAGCTAGGTAGTGGCCTAACACTGCGAAGCTAACTAGCTGACTCAACCACAGTTTGCCTAGCCTTCATGTTCAGTTTTACCTAGTTATCTTCTCGCCTATTGATGAATTGTTAACTGACGAATTATTCTCCTGATGTAGGCTACAGTGCCCTCCATAAGTATTGGACACAGATCAAAGTTGTTACTTTTGCAATAGGCTACTCCAAAAACGTGGATTTAAGATTACATTTGAATTAATGAGGATAGTACTGTAAATAATGTAATCTTATTTGGGGGTATTTGTAAGCATATTTTTTACTTTTAAAATATTCTTTTTTTATTGGTTACATTCTACTCCTAACCTCAGATCTAGGTTGAATCTAAATGTCAATGTCTGAAATATATGATGAAATTCATGATGGAATTAATTGAAGAGTTATTTTATAGAATAGCAGGTAGCCTATGCCACAAATTAAATCAATAAATGGCTCTGCAATCTTTCTTTCCAATGTGGATGTTGCTATAGAAGCTTAATGAAAAGGGATTAGATTGGGGTGTTAATAGGATAACATCAAACTTCAAAATAGCACACACACACACACACTAGTATTAATCATTGATGTGGGTGTGAAAATGTGTAAGGACAAGATAATTCATGCTTTGGCTTGATGTCAACACCTTGTTAACATACTGTGAGTCATTCCACCCACTTTATTCAAACAAAGTCTTCCCTCACTGTCTTCATGACATAAATACTGTGTCTGACTACTGAGTAGTAACAGCTCTACAGTGTTGCTACATAGCAGGCAGCAATGGTACAGTAGAGTAGAGCTAAATGGCTTGGCACACTCCTTTCCAAACCCAAAATAACGTCAGCTTGTTGCCTTGGCAACATCTAAATCAGGTTCACTAACACACTGCTCTGATCAAAACATCTGAGTTCCAGAAAAGCCTCTTATGTGAGGTAGCCTGATCTGGGGGCAAAACATTTGCTTTATAGTTTTACTCTGGCACTACTACATCCATGTGAAAATTGAAATGTTGACTAATTAAATGTATAGGCTTACACTATCTTACCTAAATCTTTCAGTCTATTAAAGTATCAAAATGGTTTGGTCTCCACGGAGACAAACCCATGACCCCTAACCCCTAACCCTTGACTTCTCACCTCGTTGAAGAGCAGTTCTCTCCTCTGCTGTTTCCTCAAGTCCATCTTTTTGACGGCCACCTGCTTGCCACTGTGCTTCTCACTGGCAATGCACACGATGCCCGTCGAGCCCTCGCCAATCTTTATGAAACTGTCCAAGTACTCTCTGGGGTCACCTGGGGTCAGAGATGGACAGATCAGAGGCTGATCAATGTTTGCTGCTCTCAGAAAGATATCTACAAAGCTTCTGTTCATTATCTACAAACTAGCAGAAGAATTTACTGTATATTTTAACTCCTGTGATTTGGGATGTACTTGTGTTTCTTTCTGTGATTACCTGGGTTGACGACGAGCTGCAGGGCGGCCCTGAACTGTTCGTGGGAGACCCTGGAGGGCTGGGCGTCTGAACTGGAGCCCCAGGAAGGAGGGGGGTAGGCCCCCGGGGGAATGTAGGGGGACGATGGCTGGGAATATGCCCCCTGTAGGAGGGAGGGAGGAGAGACCCGGTTAATGACTCTACTGCACTGTCGGTGGTGATCTTTGCAGTTACACCTGTTTCTCTGAGAGTCATACGTAATTGTAGATCATAATATCTAAACAAGATAGGATTATATCTTAGGACACACATATGCATGCAGTCGTGCAAATATGCACAGTCGCATGCACGCACACACACACGCACACGGTAGACCCACCTGTGGGGTGTATGGCGGGCTGGGCTGTGATGGTGGGTGGTGGTAGGGGGAGGGTTTGTAGTGGTGGAACACAGGGGGGTACTGGAGGTGTCCGGGGGGGTAGCCAGAGGGCTTGCTGTGACTCTGAGGTAGTTTGAGGGGCCCGCGGGGGTACGTGTCAGACCCTGGGACCTGGGGACTCCCGTCCCGTGACTGCCGGTCGTAATCACCCTGCGAGAGATGGAAGACAGACAGAGACAGTGCTAGAAAGACAGCCAATACCCTGAAAACATAAGCTATTTAAGCTAGATGAGCTAATATTAAAATAATACTCTAATAAGCTTATAAGATGACAGCCGGCTCAAAAGTGTCATTTGTATTTAAGTGCAAAACTTTTTCAGTGCAAACTTCATTGAAGCTTGGTTGCCATGCAACATATAGGAAAAACAACCTCACCAAACAACAATCTCCTCTCCTTACTTGCATCATGAATGTAAAACAATCAGAGGTAGTTCTCTCTCTCATCAGTTTTTGTGTTAAATGTCAAATATTGGCAGAAAATCGGCAATCAAAATAAACGTTCTACCACAGTGACCATGTTATTTTTACGAAGACTATTTGATTCTGAGTTCGGACATATAAAGTGTGTATGTGAAAACTATTTATAAGATGCATACTTTGAGTTTTTCCGAACTCACTTCATTCGTGCATAAGAGGGAAGCTTGCGCTACCTGGTGCTGGCACATGTGCATCCATCATACAGCTGCTGTTAGGCCAGAGAACACCCAGATCTGGGGCAGCGCTCCACACCGCCAGGGAACACCCAGATCTGGGGCAGCGCTCCACACCGCCAGGGAACACCCAGATCTGGGGCAGCGCTCCACACCACCAGAGAACACCCAGATCTGGGGCAGTGCTCCACACCTCCAGAGAACACCCAGATCTGGGGCAGCGCTCCACACCGCCAGAGAACACCCAGATCTGGGGCAGCGATTCACACCGTTTTTCTCCTTAGCCTTGTTTACAATACGAGTTAGATAATATAGCCTCGCTATAGTAGACTCTATTGGGGGGTGGGCTATGTTACCCAGTGTGGTTGCAGGGTTTTGCTCCAACCACGCAGTAACGATCAACACTTTGATTAGAAGAATCAGGTGTGTTGCTGCTCGGCTGGAGCAAAACCCTGCAACCACACCCAATGCCCATCCTTGCTCTATTTTCTCTCTCTCTCTCTCTCTCTCTCTTTGTGTTTCTCCATAACTCAGCTGAGTGGTGATGAATCATAGGTCTAGCTGGGAGAGAGAGAGGTGACAAAGGGACACTTTTCTCCCTGACACTAAACATTATGCACTGTGAGTAAGACCTGGCATTCTGCCTTCTGCACAAGAGGAATCCCAAACAGAAAGCAAGAGTATGATGTGTGTGTATACGGTCGTGCGTCAGTCATTGAGTCCCCCTCCCTTCTCCTTGGTCCTGCCCTTCAGCTTTAGTGTACCAGGTAGTAAATCTAGAAGTGTTTTATGGCATCACCAGTGACCCTGCATAAAGGTGATTAAGACCAGGAGTTAAAGATGGAATCTGTAGTAGGGGAAACAGCGCCACTGTCTGCCCCACGGTCGATGTTATGGTTTTTGTTTTGTTGACGAAGCAGAGGTGGGGAGCGTCCAGCTTTAAGGTACATTGTTTTTACAGTGTTATTAACCACACTGGTTATACAGTATATGTACAGTGTTATTATTAACCACACTGGTTATACAGTATATTTACACTGTTATTATTAACCACACTGGTTATACAGTATATTTACAGTGTTATTATTAACCACACTGGTTATACAGTATATTTACAGTGTTATTAACCACACTGGTTATACAGTATATTTACAGTGTTATTAACCACACTGGTTATACAGTATATTTACAGTGTTATTAACCACACTGGTTATACTGTATATTTACAGTGTTATTAACCACACTGGTTATACAGTATATTTACAGTGTTATTATTAACCACACTGGTTATACAGTATATTTACAGTGTTATTAACCACACTGGTTATACAGTATATTTACAGTGTTATTATTAACCACACTGGTTATACAGTATATTTACAGTGTTATTAACCACACTGGTTATACAGTATATTTACAGTGTTATTAACCACACTGGTTATACAGTATATTTACAGTGTTAGTTACCACACTGGTTATGCAGTATATGTACAGTGTTATTAACCACACTGGTTATGCAGTATATTTACAATGTTAGTAACCACACTGGTTATACAGTATATTTACAGTGTTATTAACCACACTGGTTATACAGTATATTTACAGTGTTATTATTAACCACACTGGTTATACAGTATATTTACAGTGTTAGTAACCACACTGGTTATACAGTATATTTACAGTGTTATTATTAACCACACTGGTTATACAGTATATTTACAGTGTTAGTAACCACACTGGTTATACAGTATATTTACAGTGTTATTAACCACACTGGTTATGCAGTATATTTACAGTGTTAGTTACCACACTGGTTATGCAGTATATTTACAATGTTAGTAACCACACTGGTTATACAGTATATTTACAGTGTTATTAACCACACTTTTTATACAGTATTTTTACAGTGTTATTATTAACCACACTGGTTATACAGTATATTTACAGTGTTATTAACCACACTGGTTATGCAGTATATGTACAGTGTTATTAACCACACTGGTTATTGACTATATTTACAATGTTAGTAACCACACTGGTTATACAGTATATTTACAGTGTTATTAACCACACTGGTTATACAGTATATTTACAGTGTTATTATTAACCACACTGGTTATACAGTATATTTACAGTGTTATTAACCACACTGGTTATGCAGTATATTTACAGTGTTATTAACCACACTGGTTATACAGTATATTTACAGTGTTATTAACCACACTGGTTATGCAGTATATTTACAGTGTTATTAACCACACTGGTTATGCAGTATATTTACAGTGTTATTAACCACACTGGTTATGCAGTATATTTACAGTGTTATTAACCACACTGGTTATGCAGTATATTTACAGTGTTACAGTAGAGTATCCAAACAAATATGGCTTGAATTGAAAATGGATCCGAAAGGTTACATTGAATGATTCTGATTGTAAACTGGGTGTCCCTGAATGCTGATTGGATGACAGCCATGGTACAGTGCTATGAAAAAGTATTTGCCCCCTTTCTAATTTTCTCTACTTTTGCATATTTGTGATACTGAATGTTATCAGATCTTCAACCAAAACCTAATTTTAGATAAAGGGAACATAAGTGAACAAATAACACAACAATTACATATTTATTTCATTTATTTCATAAACAAAGTTATGCAACACCCAATTCCCCTGTGTGAAAAAGTAATTGCCCCCTTAAGGCAAGTCGTCCAGGTTTCCACCTCCATGCTTCACGGTTGGGATGGTGTTCTTGGGGTTGTACTCATCCTTCTTCTTCCTCCAAACACGGCGAGTGGAGTTTAGACCAAAAAGCTATATTTTTGTCTCATCAGACCACATGACCTTCTCCCATTCCTCCTCTGGATCATCCAGATGGTCATTGGCAAACTTCAGACGGGCCTGGACATGCGCTGGCTTGAGCAGGGGGACCTTGCGTGCGCTGCAGGATTATAATCCATGACGGCGTAGTGTGTTACTAATGGTTTTCTTTGAGACTGTGGTCCCAGCTCTCTTCAGGTCATTGACCAGGTCCTGCCGTGTAGTTCTGGGCTGATCCCTCACCTTCCTCATGATCATTGATGCCCCACGAGGTGAGATCTTGCATGGAGCCCCAGACCGAGGGTGATTGACCGTCATCTTGAACTTCTTCCATTTTCTAATAATTGCGCCAACAGTTGTTGCCTTCTCACCAAGCTGCTTGCCTATTGTCCTGTAGCCCATCCCAGCCTTGTGCAGGTCTACAATGTTAACCCTGATGTCCTTACACAGCGCTCTGGTCTTGGCCATTGTGGAGAGGTTGGAGTCCATTTGATTGAGTGTGTGGACAGGTGTCTTTTATACAGGTAACGAGTTCAAACAGGTGCAGTTAATACAGGTAATGAGTGGAGAACAGGAGGGCTTCTTAAAGAAAAACTAACAGGTCTGTGAGAGCCGGAATTCTTACTGGTTGGTAGGTGATCAAATACTTAAGTCATGCAATAAAATGCAAATTAATTACTTAAAAATCATACAATGTGATTTTCTGGATTTTTTTAGATTCCGTCTCTCACAGTTGAAGTGTACCTATGATAAAAATTACAGACCTCTACATGCTTTGTAAGTAGGAAAACCTGCAAAATCGGCAGTGTATCAAATACTTGTTCTCCCCACTGTATTTAGCAGATGTTATTGTGGGTGTAGCGTAATGCTTGTGTTCCTAGCTCCAACAGTGCAGTAGTATCTAACAATTCTGAACAATACACACAAATCTCAAAGTAAAAGAATATACAGTGGGGGAAAAAAGTATTTAGTCAGCCACCAATTGTGCAAGTTCTCCCACTTAAAAAGATGAGAGAGGCCTGTAATTTTCATCATAGGTACACGTCAACTATGACAGACCAAATGAGGGGAAAAAATCCAGAAAATCACATTGTAGGATTTTTTATGAATTTATTTGCAAATTATGGTGGAAAATAAGTATTTGGTCAATAACAAAAGTTTCTCAATACTTTGTTATATACCCTTTGTTGGCAATGACACAGGTCAAATGTTTTCTGTAAGTCTTCACAAGGTTTTCACACACTGTTGCTGTTTTTTTGGCCCATTCCTCCATGCAGATCTCCTCTAGAGCAGTGATGTTTTGGGGCTGTCGCTGGGCAACACGGACTTTCAACTCCCTCCAAAGATTTTCTATGGGGTTGAGATCTGGAGACTGGCTAGGCCACTCCAGGACCTTGAAATGCTTCTTACGAAGCCACTCCTTCGTTGCCCGGGCGGTGTGTTTGGGATCATTGTCATGCTGAAAGACCCAGCCACGTTTCATCTTCAATGCCCTTGCTGATGGAAGGAGGTTTTCACTCAAAATCTCACGATACATGGCCCCATTCATTCTTTCCTTTACACGGATCAGTCGTCCTGGTCCCTTTGCAGAAAAACAGCCCCAAAGCATGATGTTTCCACCCCCATGCTTCACAGTAGGTATGGTGTTCTTTGGATGCAACTCAGCATTCTTTGTCCTCCAAACACGACGAGTTGAGTTTTTACCAAAAAGTTCTATTTTGGTTTCATCTGACCATATGACATTCTCCCAATCCTCTTCTGGATCATCCAAATGCACTCTAGCAAACTTCAGACGGGCCTGGACATGTACTGGCTTAAGCAGGGGGACATGTCTGGCACTGCAGGATTTGAGTCCCTGGCGGCGTAGTATGTTACTGATGGTAGACTTTGTTACTTTGGTCCCAGCTCTCTGCAGGTCATTCACTAGGTCCCCCCGTGTGGTTCTGGGATTTTTGCTCACCGTTCTTGTGATCATTTTGACCCCACGGGGTGAGGTCTTGCGTGGAGTCCCAGATCGAGGGAGATTATCAGTGGTCTTGTATGTCTTCCATTTCCTAATAATTGCTCCCACAGTTGATTTCTTCAACCCAAGCTACTTACCTATTGCAGATTCAGTCTTCCCAGCCTGGTGCAGGTCTACAATTTTGTTTCTGGTGTCCTTTGACAGCTCTTTGGTCTTGGCCATAGTGGAGTTTGGAGTGTGACTGTTTGAGGTTGTGGACAGGTGTATTTTATACTGATAACATGTTTAAACAGGTGCCATTAATACAGGTAACGAGTGGAGGACAGAGGAGCCTCTTAAAGAAGAAGTTACAGGTCTGTGAGAGCCAGAAATCTTGCTTGTTTGTAGGTGACCAAATACTTATTTTCCACCATAATTTGCAAATAAATTCATAAAAAATCCTACAATGTGATTTTCTGGATTTTATTTTCTCAATTTGTCTGTCATGGTTGACGTGTACCTATGATGAAAATTGCAGGCCACTCTCATCTTTTTAAGTGGGAGAACTTGCACAATTGGTGGCTGACTAAATACTTTTTTCCCCCACTGTATAAATATTAGGACGAGCAATGTCGGAGTGGTATTGACTAAAATACAGTAGAATACAGTATATACATACGAAGATAAGAACTCCAAATACTGTCTTTGCCTAAATTTTAAAAGTACACTGAATTATAGCTGTGAACCATCCCTGGTTGTACAGGGCTGAGATATATAATATCTAGACTAATAATCTATCTAGTGAAGACAAGCTGCCTCCAGTACTGAGGAGATGATGCTCTGACTGTCAGAGTAAATTAAATTACCTCCACCACGGCCCCGAACACACACTCACCCCGAACACACACTCCCCTGAACACACACTCCCCCAGAACACACACTCCCCTGAACACACACTCCCCCAGAACACACACTCCCCCTGAACACCTACACTTCTCCCAAACACACACTCTGACAGGACATGAATAGTCACCTAATGAAAACCTGACAACATGGAAGAGGCGGGGCAGGAAGGAACGGGGAAACCTTGAAATGTATAATCTCTCTCTCTCTCACACACACACAGACACACACACACACACACACACACTCCTCCACCTACACACACTCACAGTAGGAGGAGGGTTGGATAGATGTGTGGGGATGGCGGTATAATTATGCGGCGTGGACTTGTTTAATCAATCACTGTGAGGAGGGCGGTGCACCTCGTGGTCTGCAGGAGGAATGGGGCTACTCTCCAGACCCCCTATCGTTGGCGGCACCAGCGGCTGGCTGTCAGCCAAGGGTCTCCTGATCCATGTTAGTTAAACGCGTATTAATCTGAATTTGGCAGGGTAATCAACAACCCAACTGAACTGTGAAATTGAATTCTGCGCTGAAACATCGTTGGGCCGTTTTTATGCGAAGGCTGCAGAAAGGAGAAAGTGCCGCAACATCAATTTGTCACTGCTGCGGAGGAGGAGTAGTTGTGTGTGTGAGAATGTGTATGTGTGCGTGTGATTGTGTGTGTGGCTAAGTCCCCGTGCTGTCTACTCTTATACCCCCACAGACTCACAACAAAAAGGGGGATTTTCTTCAATGACCGAATTCAAAGAGAAAAAGACAGGGGAGAAGGAGGGAGAGAGAAGAGAGGTGGGTTTATTACAAGGTCCAATAGGCAGGAAGAATGGAGGTTCTTAAGCTTCCAGATCACTTACAACACGCTTTAGTTTTTTGTATTTTTTTTCTACTGATGTTAGGAATCTACACTCGTCACGACACATATCCTGTGACTGTTTTTTCACATACCCCTCGAAGATGTATTTCTTCTTTAGATGGAACTAAATAGCGAGTCATGTAGAGAATTTTGTTTAAATTATAGGACGATAATTGCCCAATCACAGCCAAGTACATGACTGTTTCTGTTTCTACTTGTGTGTGCAATATTTTCCCAGACAGCATGTTTACTGAGGTGTTGGAGGTTAAGTGGATTTCATAAGGGCATCCTGGGGTTTGCATCAGCAGATACATTACTACTGTAACACCAGACGTATCAGCAGATACATTACTACTGTAACACCAGACGTATCAGCAGATACATTACTACTGTAACACCAGACGTATCAGCAGATACATTACTACTGTAACACCAGACGTATCAGCAGATACATTACTACTGTAACACCAGAGGTACAGCAGATACATTACTACTGTAACACCAGACGTATCAGCAGATACATTACTACTGTAACACCAGACGTACAGCAGATACATTACTACTGTAACACCAGATGTATCAGCAGATACATTACTACTGTAACACCAGACGTACAGCAGATACATTACTACTGTAACACCAGAGGTACAGCAGAAACCTTACTACTGTAACACCAGACGTATCAGCAGATACATTACTACTGTAACACCAGACGTACAGCAGATACATTACTACTGTAACACCAGACGTATCAGCAGATACATTACTACTGTAACACCAGAGGTACAGCAGATACATTACTACTGTAACACCAGACGTATCAGCAGATACATTACTACTGTAACACCAGAGGTACAGCAGATACATTACTACTGTAACACCAGACGTACAGCAGATACATTACTACTGTAACACCAGAGGTACAGCAGATACATTACTACTGTAACACCAGATGTACAGCAGATACATTACTACTGTAACACCAGACGTATCAGCAGATACATTACTACTGTAACACCAGACGTATCAGCAGATACATTACTACTGTAACACCAGACGTATCAGCAGATACATTACTACTGTAACACCAGACGTATCAGCAGATACATTACTACTGTAACACCAGAGGTACAGCAGATACATTACTACTGTAACACCAGACGTATCAGCAGATACATTACTACTGTAACACCAGACGTACAGCAGATACATTACTACTGTAACACCAGATGTATCAGCAGATACATTACTACTGTAACACCAGACGTACAGCAGATACATTACTACTGTAACACCAGAGGTACAGCAGAAACATTACTACTGTAACACCAGACGTATCAGCAGATACATTACTACTGTAACACCAGACGTACAGCAGATACATTACTACTGTAACACCAGAGGTACAGCAGATACATTACTACTGTAACACCAGACGTATCAGCAGATACATTACTACTGTAACACCAGACGTATCAGCAGATACATTACTACTGTAACACCAGACGTATCAGCAGATACATTACTACTGTAACACCAGACGTATCAGCAGATACATTACTACTGTAACACCAGAGTTACAGCAGATACATTACTACTGTAACACCAGAGGTACAGCAGATACATTACTACTGTAACACCAGAGGTACAGCAGATACATTACTACTGTAACACCAGATGTACAGCAGATACATTACTACTGTAACACCAGACGTATCAGCAGATACATTACTACTGTAACACCAGACGTATCAGCAGATACATTACTACTGTAACACCAGAGGTACAGCAGATACGTTACTACTGTAACACCAGACGTATCAGCAGATACATTACTACTGTAACACCAGACGTATCAGCAGATACATTACTACTGTAACACCAGACGTATCAGCAGATACATTACTACTGTAACACCAGAGGTACAGCAGATACTTACTACTGTAACACCAGACGTATCAGCAGATACATTACTACTGTAACACCAGAGATATCAGCAGATACATTACTACTGTAACACCAGACGTATCAGCAGATACATTACTACTGTAACACCAGAGGTATCAGCAGATACATTACTACTGTAACACCAGACGTATCAGCAGATACATTACTACTGTAACACCAGACGTATCAGCAGATACATTACTACTGTAACACCAGACGTACAGCAGATACATTACTACTGTAACACCAGACGTATCAGCAGATACATTACTACTGTAACACCAGACGTATCAGCAGATACATTACTACTGTAACACCAGACGTATCAGCAGATACATTACTACTGTAACACCAGACGTATCAGCAGATACATTACTACTGTAACACCAGACGTATCAGCAGATACATTACTACTGTAACACCAGACGTATCAGCAGATACATTACTACTGTAACACCAGAGGTACAGCAGATACTTACTACTGTAACACCAGACGTATCAGCAGATACATTACTACTGTAACACCAGAGATATCAGCAGATACATTACTACTGTAACACCAGACGTATCAGCAGATACATTACTACTGTAACACCAGAGGTATCAGCAGATACATTACTACTGTAACACCAGACGTATCAGCAGATACATTACTACTGTAACACCAGACGTATCAGCAGATACATTACTACTGTAACACCAGACGTACAGCAGATACATTACTACTGTAACACCAGACGTATCAGCAGATACATTACTACTGTAACACCAGACGTATCAGCAGATACATTACTACTGTAACACCAGACGTATCAGCAGATACATTACTACTGTAACACCAGACGTATCAGCAGATACATTACTACTGTAACACCAGACGTATCAGCAGATACATTACTACTGTAACACCAGAGGTGCAGCAGATACATTACTACTCTAACACCAGAGGTACAGCAGATACATTACTACTGTAACACCAGAGGTATCAGCAGATACATTACTACTGTAACACCAGACGTACAGCAGATACATTACTACTGTAACACCAGACGTATCAGCAGATACATTACTACTGTAACACCAGAGGTACAGCAGATACATTACTACTGTAACACCAGAGGTACAGCAGATACATTACTACTGTAACACCAGACGTATCAGCAGATACATTACTACTGTAACACCAGACGTATCAGCAGATACATTACTACTGTAACACCAGACGTATCAGCAGATACATTACTACTGTAACACCAGACGTATCAGCAGATACATTACTACTGTAACACCAGAGGTACAGCAGAAACCTTACTACTGTAACACCAGACGTATCAGCAGATACATTACTACTGTAACACCAGACGTACAGCAGATACATTACTACTGTAACACCAGACGTACAGCAGATACATTACTACTGTAACACCAGAGGTACAGCAGATACATTACTACTGTAACACCAGACGTATCAGCAGATACATTACTACTGTAACACCAGACGTATCAGCAGATACATTACTACTGTAACACCAGAGGTGCAGCAGATACATTACTACTCTAACACCAGAGGTACAGCAGATACATTACTACTGTAACACCAGACGTATCAGCAGATACATTACTACTGTAACACCAGATGTACAGCAGATACATTACTACTGTAACACCAGACGTATCAGCAGATACATTACTACTGTAACACCAGATGTACAGCAGATACATTACTACTGTAACACCAGACGTATCAGCAGATACATTACTACTGTAACACCAGACGTATCAGCAGATACATTACTACTGTAACACCAGAGGTACAGCAGATACATCAGCTAGTCTCCTCTCCTCAGCGGATACAGAGCACAAATGTATGTATACATCAGTGTTAAACATTTTGTTGTTACTCCCTGTTCGTGCTACATCGTTCAACAAAGGTAATAGATGGATGAATATATATATAAATAACTAGTTCCTATATTTGTGCATAATAGGCTAGTTGCTGGTGTAATAGGTGCAGAATATAGTCTCTGCTACACAGAATGAGGAAGGGGAGAGTCGGTGACTGAGGGAGATAGGGATGACTGATCATTCTGCTCTGCACAGTTCAATGAAAGGTCATTGTTTCAGCACTGGGATGTAAACCTGTTATTCACCTTCAGATTACCACACATGTGTTTGTCAGGCAGGGTCAACAAATGGTACATGAACTGCACATGCAAAACATGAAGGTTAGACTGGGATCAAAAATCGGCCCTGGCATTTTTAATACACCGGCCCATTTCTTCCCTCGAGGCCCCCATTATTAGTGAACTAATGATCATTTTGCGCAAAAAAAATAAAATAAAAGGTTAGACAGGCCCACTTGGCTAAAAATGGACCAGCCTATCTGGCATTTGCTCGAAATGCCAGATGGTCAGTCCACCCATGACAAACGTACTCTAACAGTGTTCTTGTTTCCTGCGATGGTGTGCACACTTTTGTTTCAGCCCAGCACAACAAACCTAATTTAACAAATCATAAAAAAACATTTGCTGAAAGAGTTGTGTTAGTGCTGGGATTGGAGCAAACATTACTGCAGCTCTCCAGGACCAGGACTAGGAAGAGTGAAGAACGTTGCTGTAGAATGTGGATTATTATGGCATCTCAATGGGGTCTAGGCCTGAAAGTCACTTTTCCACCTCTCCATATGTACTGTGGCACTCCACTGTTGCATAACTGAAGCTGATATATGGGACTGCAGTTGCAGAGTGGTATTTGCTTGGGCCTCGTACGCTTCACACATACAAGCATGCTCTCTAGATGTTCTAAGAAGCTTTTGTCTTTTCTTCTAGAACACAAAATGTATTCATGAACCTTTGTTTTCC
>NC_140018.1:11671239-11698739 GCF_964263955.1 Coregonus lavaretus | reverse complement strand
TGGGAGGGCATAGGCCCACCCACTGGGGAGCCAGGCCCAGCCAATCAGAATGAGTTTTCCCCACAAAAGGGCCTTATTACAGACAGAAATACTCCCAGCTGACTCTCAAGGAAGAGGTCATTATCCTCGTCCGTGAGATGCATGCAATCCCTACAGTACTGCCCAGGGAGACAGTGCTCTATGGCAAAGTGGCGGATCGTGGGCATGCGCCTACCACGGAGAAATGCAAGCTGGAGCTGACAAACAACTTATGCCAATTCAAATGCACACGGTACACATGGTACTTGACACACTATCAATACTTATCAATAGTGTTTGAATCAGGAGTTACCAAAATTGCTTTTGACGATCCACAGAGTTATGCATGTTTTTTTATTCAAGCCCAGTGCTACCACACCTGATTCTACTACTCAGCTGTTCATCAAGACCTCAGCTGTTCATCGAGACCATGAATAGCAGAATCAGGTGTGGTAAAACTGGGCTTGAACAAAAAAGCCTGCATAAACCTGTAGTTTGTCAAGAGCAATTGTGGTCATCCCTGAATTGTTTTTAAAAAGTTGACTATATCTGATGAATGTACATTTGGTTGTACATATTATATTTAGTGATAACTCACTTTTGTTTACAGGTAATGTAGTACTAGGCCTTTCTTCAGTAAACTTTAAGGTACATGTTCACGTACTGTAAATAGCTAATGGGTACATGTTGATTATTTGTGTATTTTCCAGGAGCTTGCTTGATTGTCTTAAGAGATATCAGGGAATCTTTTTTCCAGTTTACTCCATATTGGCTTAAATGGGTTTCTGGTTTTTCACTTCCCTCTGGAAAATCAGCTGTTAATATTAAATAAATACTAACAACTACATTATTTCTGTTGCCATTTGTCATTATTGTTTTGTATTGCTATTATGCTGTATTATAATGTTGTTTAATAATGTGGCATAATACCTTCCGGTGTAAAAAACATTCAACAATTAAAAACAAAAAACTACGTTTTAAGTGAGAAGTAGGCATTGGTCTGAAGCCGAAAAAGAAAGGATATTCACATTAGGCACAACAATGCCTATGTCATTAGGCTGTATGTGTTTTTAGATATAGGCCTATTGTAAAGGTGTATTATTGTTGCGTCACCATCTTTATTTGCAAAAAGAAATACAGGTACAAACATGACTTTAAGCTACATATTATTTTGAAAGAGGTAATGAACTGTCCATTGATCAGCACAGCAATTGAAAAAACAGGACCATGTTTGAAATGCAAGTGATTCTGAGCTTACACAAGTAAGCTAACGGTTACAGAAATCAGGTATGCAGACAGGCTTTATAGATCACTATATCTATATGAGTGACTATGTCCAACACACCACCACCTGTTGTTATGTTGGGCACCTACTGACCAAAAAAGGATGTTATTCTGATTATTTTTGTATTGTATTGCTAAAATAAAGATTTAAGGAAATACTCAAGCCTGATCGTCTTGTAAGTATAAAAGCAAAGCTTGCTTTCATATAATAAAAGAAAGCATGAAAAGGTAGCGTAATGGGATAATGTCTTACTGTAGTGTGTGAAGAACCCAATACATTACCCTGTATGCGCTTCAAAACATATTATTGTGGAAGCACTTCCTGTAAGAGTATGAATTAGGCTGTTTGAGAAGGTTTAGATCCTAAGCAACCTGCATACACATAGTTTGAAGTACAATACCAACACAACTCCTGTAGTAGGTAAAAGCTGTGTGCTGGAAAGCCTTGGTAGAGCATGGGTGGAGGAGGCATTGTGTTGTGCTCATGTGAATTTCCTTTCTTTTTCAGCTTCAGACTAATGCCTATTTCTCACTTAAAACACATATACAGTGAGGGAAAAAAAGTATTTGATCCCTTGCTGATTTTGTACATTTGCCCACTGACAAAGAAATGATCAGTCTATAATTTTAATGGTAGGTATATTTCAACAGTGAGAGACAGAATAACAAAACAAAAAATCCAGGAAAACGCATGTCAAAAATGTTATAAATTGATTTGCATTTTAATGAGGGAAATAAGTATTTGACCCCCTCTCAATCAGAAAGATTTCTGGCTCCCAGGTGTCTTTTATACAGGTAACGAGCTGAGATTAGGAGCACACTCTTAAAGGGAGTGCTCCTAATCTCAGCTTGTTGCCTGTATAAAAGACACCTGTCCACAGAAGCAATCAATCAATCAGATTCCAAACTCTCCACCATGGCCAAGACCAAAGAGCTCTCCAAGGATGTCAGGGACAAGATTGTAGACCTACACAAGGCTGGAATGGGCTACAAGACCATCGCCAAGCAGCTTGGTGAGAAGGTGACAACAGTTGGTGCGATTATTCGCAAATGGAAGAAACACAAAAGAAATGTCAATCTCCCTCGGCCTGGGGCTCCATGCAAGTTCTCACCTCGTGGAGTTGCAATGATCATGAGAATGGTGAGGAATCAGCCCAGAACTACACGGGAGGATCTTGTCAATGATCTCAAGGCAGCTGGGACCATAGTCACCAAGAAAACAATTGGTAACACACTACGCCGTGAAGGACTGAAATCCTGCAGCGCCCGCAAGGTCCCCCTGCTCAAGAAAGCACATATACAGAACTGGGTGAAACTGTTGTGGTCAGATGAGACCAAAATTGAGCTCTTTGGCATCATCTCAACTCGCCGTGTTTGGAGGAGGAGGAATGCTGCCTATGACCCCAAGAACACCATCCCCACCGTCAAACATGGAGGTGGAAACATTATGCTATGGGGGTGTTTTTCTGCTAAGGGGACAGGACAACTTCACCACATCAAAGGGACGATGGACGGGGCCATGTACCGTCAAATCTTGGGTGAGAACCTCCTTCCCTCAGCCAGGGCATTGAAAATGGGTCGTGGATGGGTATTCCAGCATGACAATGACCCAAAACACACGGCCAAGGCAACAAAGGAGTGGCTCAAAAAGAAGCACATTAAGGTCCTGGAGTGGCCTAGCCAGTCTCCAGACCTTAATCCCATAGAAAATCTGTGGAGGGAGTTGAAGTTTCGAGTTGCCAAACGTCAGCCTCGAAACCTTAATGACTTGGAGAAGATCTGCAAAGAGGAGGGGGACAAAATCCCTCCTGAGATGTGTGCAAACTTGGTGGCCAACTACAAGAAACGTCTGACCTCTGTGATTGCCAACAAGGGTTTTGCCACCAAGTACTAAGTAATGTTTTGCAGAGGGGTCAAATACGTATTTCCCTCATTAAAATGAAATCAATTTATAACATTTTTGACATGCGTTTTTTTCTGGATTTTTTGTTGTTATTCTGTCTCTCACTGTTGAAATAAACCTACCATTAAAAGTATAGACTGATCATTTCTTTGTCAGTGGGCAAACGTACAAAATCAGCAGGGGATCAAATACTTTTTTCCCTCATTGTGTATATATACACTGCTCAAAAAAATAAAGGGAACACTAAAATAACACATCCTAGATCTGAATGAATGAAATAATCTTATTAAATACTTTTTTCTTTACATAGTTGAATGTGCTGACAACAAAATCACACAAAAATTATCAATGGAAATCAAATTTATCAACCCATGGAGGTCTGGATTTGGAGTCACACTCAAAATTAAAGTGGAAAACCACACTACAGGCTGATCCAACTTTGATGTAATGTCCTTAAAACAAGTCAAAATGAGGCTCAGTAGTGTGTGTGGCCTCCACGTGCCTGTATGACCTCCCTACAATGCCTGGGCATGCTCCTGATGAGGTGGTGGATGGTCTCCTGAGGGATCTCCTCCCAGACCTGGACTAAAGCATCCACCAACTCCTGGACAGTCTGTGGTGCAACGTGGCGTTGGTGGATGGAGCGAGACATGATGTCCCAGATGTGCTCAATTGGATTCAGGTCTGGGGAACGGGCGGGCCAGTCCATAGCATCAATGCCTTCCTCTTGCAGGAACTGCTGACACACTCCAGCCACATGAGGTCTAGCATTGTCTTGCATTAGGAGGAACCCAGGGCCAACCGCACCAGCATATGGTCTCACAAGGGGTCTGAGGATCTCATCTCGGTCCCTAATGGCAGTCAGGCTACCTCTGGCGAGCACATGGAGGGCTGTGCGGCCCCCCCAAAGAAATGCCTCACCATGACTGACCCACCGCCAAACCGGTCATGCTGGAGGATGTTGCAGGCAGCAGAACGTTCTCCACGGCGTCTCCAGACTCTGTCACGTCTGTCACATGTGCTCAGTGTGAACCTGCTTTCATCTGTGAAGAGCACAGGGCGCCAGTGGCGAATTTGCCAATCTTGGTGTTCTCTGGCAAATGCCAAACGTCCTGCACGGTGTTGGGCTGTAAGCACAACCCCCACCTGTGGACGTCGGGCCCTCATACCACCCTCATGGAGTCTGTTTCTGACCGTTTGAGCAGACACATGCACATTTGTGGCCTGCTGGAGGTCATTTTGCAGGGCTCTGGCAGTGCTCCTCCTGCTCCTCCTTGCACAAAGGCGGAGGTAGCGGTCCTGCTGCTGGGTTGTTGCCCTCCTACGGCCTCCTCCACGTCTCCTGATGTACTGGCCTGTCTCCTGGTAGCGCCTCCATGCTCTGGACACTACGCTGACAGACAGCAAACCTTCTTGCCACAGCTTGCATTGATGTGCCATCCTGGATGAGCTGCACTACCTGAGCCACTTGTGTGGGTTGTAGACTCTGTCTCATGCTACCACTAGAGTGAAAGCACCGCCAGCATTCAAAAGTGACCAAAACATCAGCCAGGAAGCATAGGAACTGAGAAGTGGTCTGTGGTCACCACCTGCAGAACCACTCCTTTATTGGGGGTATCTTGCTAATTGCCTATAATTTCCACCTGTTGTCTATTCCATTTGCACAACAGCATGTGAAATGTATTGTCAATCAGTGTTGCTTCCTAAGTGGACAGTTTGATTTCACAGAAGTGTGATTGACTTGGAGTTACATTGTGTTGTTTAAGTGTTCCCTTTATTTTTTTGAGCAGTGTATATTGTATATTCTATAGTTAATGCATTGTGTCTTGTTCCTACTGTACAGTATAACTTTATTCAGGGGTTTATACATGTAACGTTGTAGCATCAGTACATTACATTTACATTTACATTTTAGTAATTTAGCAGACGCTCTTATCCAGAGCGACTTACAGGAGCAATTAGGGTTAAGTGCCTTGCTCAAGGGCACATTTACGTCATTTAGCAGACGCTCTTATCCAGAGCGACTCACAAATTGGTGCATTCACCCTATAGCCAGTGGGATAACCACTTTACAATATTTTTTTTGGGGGGGGGGGGGTAGAAGGATTACTTTATCCTATCCCAGCTATTCCTTAAAGAGGTGGGGTTTCAAATGTCTCCGGAAGGTGGTGAGTGACTCCGCTGTCCTGGCGTCGTGAGGGAGCTTGTTCCACCATTGGGGTGCCAGAGCAGCGAACAGTTTTGACTGGGCTGAGCGGGAACTATGCTTCCGCAGAGGAAGGGGAGCCAGCAGGCCAGAGGTGGATGAACGCAATGCCCTCGTTTGGGTGTAGGGACTGATCAGAGCCCGAAGGTACAGAGGTGCCGTTCCCCTCACTGCTCCATAGGCAAGCACCATGGTCTTGTAACGGATGCGAGCTTCAACTGGAAGCCAGTGGAGTGTGCGGAGGAGGGGGGTGACGTGAGAGAACTTGGGAAGGTTGAACACCAGACGGGCTGCGGCATTCTGGATGAGTTGTAGGGGTTTAATGGCACAGGCAGGGAGGCCAGCCAACAGCGAGTTGCAGTAATCCAGACGGGAGATGACAAGTGCATCAACAGACACACACGACAGACAGCCCTCTCCCCTGTCTGTCACCTAATTGCTACATAGTACATACTGTACTGTACATCATCTAATGTCCCAGACTGTAGGAAACATTTGTTGACCGAGACATGAAGTGTCCTCAGAAATGCTCTAGTAAACACAACCTCGCACCAACGACCATTTGTGGTTTGAGTTGTGGACGCTCTACCCCCTTCCCCCTCTCTCTCTGTTGTTCCTCTCTCTTCTATCCACCTCACTACCCCTTTCCCACCCCTCTGACCCTGCTCCCCCCTTCTCATCCTCTCTTCCACCCTCTCACCCTCTCTTCCACCCTCTCACCCTCTATTCCACCCCTCTCACATTCTCTTCAACCCCTCTCCATCTTTCCTGCGTTAGGGAAAAAAGCTGTAGGGACTCAGCAGTGCAATGAACTGGAACTCCAGGAGAAACAGCTATAAAACACCAACCTGAAAGGACGGAGAGGCAGTGGAGAGGAGGAAATGAATATAGGTGGATTGGATAGGTTTAAGCAATACGGTGAGAATTCCACCTTGACAGTTTGAGGGAAAGCTATTGGAGCTATTACCAAATTGTTTAAACCTATCTGATCCTTTCAGATCGACTTGAGCTAGGGCTATAGGGATAGAGGATCGTGGTTGTTTCTGGACAGCCCTGTTTTTCCAAAGGGAAATCTGTTATCAATCTATCATGTTTTGAAACTTTATAATCAATTCGTTTTCAACTGAAGAGATGAATTGTCCTTTATTTTCTTCCAGATAAATCAGCTTTGACAATGTGCTAAAAATGAACACTCATAATTTCTCACTAAATCAATAGGGGGGAGCACTGGAGAGTGTCAGTTATTTAATAAAACATCAAACTTGTTTGGTTGAAAATCAATTACCTGCCTCATATACAGTTGAAGTCGGAAGTTTACATACACCTTAGCCAAACACATTTAAACTCAGTTTTTCACAATTCCTGACATTTAATCCTAGTAAAAATTCCCTGTCTTAGGTCAGTTAGGATCACCACTTTATTTTAAGAATGTTAAATGTCAGAATAATAGCAGAGAGAATGATTTATTTCAGCTTTTATTTCTTTCATCACATTCTCAGTGGGTCAGAAGTTTACATACACTCAATTAGTATTTGGTAGCATTGCCTTTAAATTGTTTAACTTGGGTCAAACGTTTTGGGTAGCCTTCCACAAGCTTCCCACAATAAGTTGGGTGAATTTTGGCCCATTCCTCCCGACAGAGCTGGTGTAAATGAGTCAGGTTTGTAGGCCTCCTTGCTCGCACATGCTTTTTCAGTTCGGTCCACACATTTTCTATAGGATTGAGGTCAGGGCTTTGTGATGGCCACTCCAATACCTTGACTTTGTTGTCCTTAAGCCATTTTGCCACAACTTTGGAAGTATGCTTGGGGTCATTGTCCATTTGGAAGACCCATTTGCGACCAAGCTTTAACTTCCTGACTGATGTCTTGAGATGTTGCTTCAATATATCCACATATTTTGTGAAGTGCACCAGTCCCTCCTGCAGCAAAGCACCCCCACAGCATGATGCTGCCATGCCCGTGCTTCACGGTTGGGATGGTGTTCTTCGGCTTGCAATCAACCCCCTTTTTCCTCCAAACATAACGATGGTCATTTTGGCCAAACAGTTCTATTTTTGTTTCATCAGACCAGAGGACATTTCTCCAAAAAGTACGATCTTTGTCCCCATGTGCAGTTGCAAACCGTAGTCTGGCTTTTTTATAGCGGTTTTGTGGCTTCTTCCTTGCTGAGCGGCCTTTCAGGTTATGTCGATATAGGACTCGTTTTACTGTGGATATAGATATGTTTGTACCTGTTTCCTCCAGCATCTTCACAAGGTCCTTTGCTGTTGTTCTGGGATTGATTTGCACTTTTCGCACCAAAGTACGTTCATCTCTAGGAGACAGAACGCGTCTCCTTCCTGCGCGGTATGACGGCTGCGTGGTCCCATGGTGTTTATACTATTGTTTGTACAGATGAATGTGGTACCTTCAGACGTTTGGAAATTGCTCCCAAGGATGAACCAGACTTGATTTATTTTGATTTTCCCATGATGTCAAGCAAAGAGGCACTGAGTTTGAAGGTAGGCCTTGACATACATCCACAGGTACACCTCCAATTGACTCAAATGATGTCAATTAGCCTATCAGAAGCTTCTAAAGCCATGACATAATTTTCTGGAATTTTCCAATCTGTTTAAAGGCACAGTCAACTTAGTGTATGTAAACCTCTGACCCACTGGAATTGTGATACAGTGAATTATAAGTGAAATAATCTGTCTGTAAACAATTGTTGGAAAGATTACTTGTGTCATGCACAAAGTAGATGTCCTAACCGACTTGCCAAAACTATAGTTTGTTAACAAGAAATGTGTGGAGGGGTTGAAAAACGAGTTTTAATGACTCCAACCTAAGTGTATGTAAACTTCCGACTTCAACTGTAAGAGACAGAGGGAGGGAGATAAAAGAGAAAGAGCGAAAGAGAAAGCGAGAGAGGGACACACAGAAGGTTAATTGTGTGCCAAATCACTGCCAAGCATCCCACATCAAGTAAAGTCGGTGCTGGAAATCTTCCCATTAATTTGAATTAATGGCTGATAATTTGGAGTACCTAGCGCTCTCTCTCCTCTCTCTCCCTTTCTCTCTCCCTTCTTATTGCCTTCAGAGCAGTGGTTCTTTGTGGTGTCTAGTGGCAGTGGTGACCAGCCATATTTCAGCGTGCTGCGTCTCTGGCCTGGCCTCCGGTGATAAGCTGTAATAAATGTGGTCCTCTGTAGCTCAATTGGTAGAGCATGGCGCTTGTAACGCATGGGTAGTGGGTTTGATCCCCGGGACCACCCATACATAGAAATGTATGCACACATGACTGTAAGTCGCTTTGGATAAAAGCGTCTGCTAAATGGCATATTATTATTATTATTATTATTATTATTATCTAGTCTCTACAAACATGTCTGTCTGTCTCTGTCTGTCTGTCTGTCTGCTCAGTGTATGTACTGGTAGAGAGGGAGGAGAGGGTAGGGTAGGAGGAGAAAAGGGAAGGAAGAGGATTATTGAGGAGAGAGGAGAGGACAGGAGAGGGGATGGGGGGAGCCCAAGAGAGGTGAGGTAGTGAGGGAAGGACAGGGGATGGGGGGAGCCCAAGAGAGGTAAGGTAGTGAGGGAAGGACAGGGGATGGGGGGAGCCCAAGAGAGGTGAGGTAGTGAGGGAAGGACAGGGGATGGGGGGATGAAATGTGAGGCTCATTGGGAGATAAGGGGGAATTAACCTTGGAGGTAATGAAGGAGGAGAGGGAGGGAAGAGAGGAGAAGGGAGGTGGCATAGAAGAAAGGAGGGAGAGATGAAAGGGAAGGGGGGGGGGGGGGGGGGGGTAATTAATGAGGTTGCCCTCTAAGTGACTCCTGGCTATAACCCTGTTTTAGGTACACCAATGCGGCCCAAGCTGTTCCTCTCAACCCTTCTGTCTTTCATTCTTCATCTCAATGGGAGCTCCTGGTTGCATAAAAATTGGAGTCAAGTAATTCTTGTCATATACAGGACTCACACACACCCAGTGGTGGAAAAAGCACCCAATTGTCATACTTGAGTAGAAGTAAAGATACCTTAATAGAAAATGACTCAAGTAAAAGTGAAAGTCACCCAGTAAAATACTTATTGAGTAAAAGTCTAAAAGTATTTGGTTTAAAATATACTTAAATATCAAAAGTAAATGTAGTTGCTAAAATATACTTAAGTATCAAGTTAGGGACACACTAACACTCAGACATAATTTACAAATGAAGCATGTGTGTTTAGTGAGTCACCAGATCAGAGGCAGTAGGGATAACCAGGGATGTTCTCTTGATAAGGGCGTGAACTTTACAATTTTACTGTCCTGCTAAGCATTCAAAATGTAACTAATACTTTTGGGTGTCAGGTAAAATGTATGGAGTAAAAAGTTCATTATTTTCTTTAGGAATGTAGTAAAGTAAAAGTAAAAGTTGTCAAAAATATAAATAGTAAAGTAAAGTACAGATACCCCAAAAAACTACTTAAGTAGTACTTTCAAGTATTTTTAATTAAGTACTTTACACCACTGCACACACCCAGCCACCCACCCGCACGCACGCACAGTGTGATCCTGAAGTGCAGTAGTGTATCAGTAAACAATCTGTGGACTGTAATGTTAGTGTATTCGCTCCATTGTTTGGGAGATAATGTCAAAAGGCTCTTAAAAACCAGGACAAATAACCCTGTCACGACTCTCCTTCACGGCTCCCTACTGCATCACTGATCAAACGAGGGACAAATTATGCTGAAAATTATGATTTAAAGGAGCTATTTAGATAACTAGAGGACAAAGATGTTGACACAATGAGAACATGGATAGGAGAAGGACACGTTATGAACACATCATGTATAAGTTCCCAACATAAAAACAGTTCTTGTTCGTTTGCTTAGGAGGTTTGACAAACCTTTCTCCAGAAATAATTTTCAGACATGATGAAGCATACGTAATGGTGCTCCAGCCCTCTATGTGTTATCGTAATTGTATGTTAAGTAGTGTAATTCAACCCCTGTTTGTCACACCATTCTGTATGCTTTACTCAATATCTTCCTCTACTGTTCTGTACAATAGCCTGAGTTATACTCCTCTAGCTCCCTCTACTGGTCATTGGTGGTGCTGACTGGCTGAATGACTGACTGGTGGGCTAGCTGACTGACTGGCTGAATGACTGACGGATGGGCTGACTGACTGTCTGACTGACTGGTGGGCTAGCTGACTGACTGGCTGAATGACTGACGGATGGGCTGACTGACTGTCTGACTGACTGGTGGGCTAGCTGACTGACTGGCTGAATGACTGACTGTCTAACTGACTATATGACTGTCTTACTGACTGGCTGAATGACTGACTGAATGACTATCTGATTGTCTGACTGATTGACTGGCTGGCTGAATGACTAGCTGACCAGCTGAATGACTGACTGAATGACTGATCACTGTGTTGTGTTGCTCTACAGTTCAGGCTGGAAGCAGCTGGAGGGCCAGGACAAGACCACGGTGTGTGCTCAGTGGCGTAGCGCAGACACCATAAAAGTAATTGCATTTTTACAATTTCCAACATGTGTTTAAAGGCCTTGATTGTTTAATTCTAACATTCATTATTCAAATATGTAATAGAAATCTCCAAACTTATTTTTGTTTTGTTTTAAAGCACTATTAAATGCTCCAGGCCTAATTTGGTTAGCATTTTGGCATGTTTTTCTAGATTTAGAACATAAAACAACATTTATAAAGCAAACATTATCCCTTAGGTCTAGCACAGCAAATACTTCAATTGTTTAAGCATATGTTACAGAACAGTGATTACAATATTTTTTTTCAGAATATTGACCAAAAAAATTATCTTAAGGGGGATAGCCATCAGTGACGGAGTTGACAAACCACTGATGGAGTTGACAACAGATACTCAAAACAGGCATATTTTTTACTCTAAAAATCAAAGTTAAATACAAAAAAAAAAAATAATATGGAAAATGATTCATTTGAAATCCCCAATAAAAACATAACTATTCTATCAGATCTTTCAGCACTCTGACGGAGTCGACGTTAGACAAAAATGTAAATTTTCTTCTTCATTTAAGTGGTATACACAGTAGCGATTTAGTTTCTCCTCAGTTGCTTTATGACTCTAAAACCTAATTTAAATGTAACATATTTGAACCAAAATTCATATTCTGTTTTAATCTATCAGGCAGATGGAGTTGGCAGTCTATGGTTGTGACCATGGTGATTCCAATATTGTTTGTTTAAATCGATCAAAACTAGAGAACTTTACAGACCATGAGTGACCTTGTTGCACTAGATGTAATGCAGACATGAGTAAGGGGGTCCTTATGGTATAGCTGACCCTGCTCATTCCTGATTAATTTAGGATTTTAGACAAATCTGACAGAGTAAACCAAATCTCCGGACACATCTTTTAGGAATCTAAGTTTTGAGAGAAATATTCTTTAAAGTCACAGAGGGCTATTGCAAGAAACTACACAATGTACGAGATTTTTTCAGTTAATATACATTTTTGCCCATTTTTAGAAATGTTAACATTTTTTTGGAGAGTTTGAAATTGGGATCCTTTGCTCCAGACAAGGGCATTTCCAGGCATAGAGCCGACAATAATATTATTGAAAGTATTTGGAAAATTCCCAAAACAAATTTTTTCCCCTTATAAATTTCCCCTAAATGTACATTTTAAGCTCAAATAATACCAGCAAATCCATATTTTTTCAACTATAAAAAAAACGTTCCCTGCCGGACAAGGATTGTCTTGACTTTCAAGAATCCCTGAGCTAATTTCCTGCTATTCTACATATTTTGCCATGAGGCTGAGAGAAAATGTAGCAGTTTTAAAGCAAATTTCTTGTAATTCTAAAAAAAATATTTAATGGCTTATGGGACCCCAACCTCCCCAAAGCTTGTGGGCTGCGCGGGTGTGTGCTATGCCAGTATGGAGGGGATGTCTCAGGTGAAAAAGGACATCTGGAGACGCTCGGCCATCCAGATCAAACCCGGGGACACACATATGGGTAATACTAACTCCAGGGGCGACATTAAGCAGTAAGACTCGAAGGATGCGTCCCAAATGGCACCATATACTCTATATAGTGAACTACTTTTGACCAGAGCCCTATATAATTAAAACCCTGCTCAGTCACATCGTCCCAGTGTTGATGAAGCATACATGATCCTAGCCTAGGTTATTCTGCCCCCTACTGGTTTGTAACAGTAATGCAGCTATGTGAGACAGGGAATAGCCACTGTTCCTGTTATTTAATGCTTTGCATGAATGAAAGGGCACAGCACACAAAAACACTAATGGTAGAAGTTACCCTTAGGCACAGATCTAGGATCAGCTAACTCTTCCTAAACCCTACCCTCATCCATAGCCGTAAAAAACTCAAATTGGCCTTAGATCAGTGTCTAAGGGCAACATTATCTTACTCCATTTTTACTAAATGACACAAGTACATTGTGCTGCTCTTGACACAGTATTCATTTGCGGTTAAGATTTAGTTTCTTAGAACATTATGTGTTGATTATTAGAGACATGTTTTTTATTTTGTATTTTTTATATTTTGTATTTTTTGGGGGGTAGATCAGCTTTAATATTGCAGATAGATTGTAACTTCCATCAATGTAATTGTCTGCATCACTTCCAATCCCCCATATGTTTTTTTTCTCGCAAATATATATATATATATATATATATATATACAGTTGAAGTCGGAAGTTTACATACACCTTAGCCAAACACATTTAAACTCAGTTTTTCACAATTACTGACATTTAATCCTAGTAAAAATTCCCTGTCTTAGGTCAGTTAGGATCACCACTTTATTTTAAGAATGTTAAATGTCAGAATAATAGTAGAGAGAATTATTTATTTCAGCTTTTATTTCTTTCATCACATTCCCAGTGGGTCAGAAGTTTACATACACTCAATTAGTATTTGGTAGCATTGCCATTAAATTGTTTAACTTGGGTCAAACGTTTCGGGTAGCCTTCCACAAGCTTCCCACAATAAGTTGGGTGAATTTTGGCCCATTCCTCCTGACAGAGCTGGTGTAACTGAGTCAGGTTTGTAGGCCTCCTTGCTCGCACATGCTTTTTCACTTCTGACCACAAATGTTCTATAGGATTGAGGTCAGGGCTTTGTAATGGCCACTCCAATACCTTTACTTTGTTGTCCTTAAGCCATTTTGCCACAACTTTGAAAGTATGCTTGGGGTCATTGTCCATTTGGAAGACCCATTTGCGAGCAAGCTTTAACTTCCTGACTGATGTCTTGAGATGTTGCTTCAATATATCCACATCATTTTCCTTCCTCATGATGCCATCTATTTTGTGAAGTGCACCAGTCCCTCCTGCAGCAAAGCACCCCCACAGCATGATGCTGCCATCCCCGTGCTTCACGGTTGGGATGGTGTTCTTCGGCTTGCAAGTCCCCCCTTTTTCCTCCAAACATAACGATGGTCATTATGGCCAAACAGTTATATTTTTGTTTAATCAGACCAGAGGACATTTTTCCAAAAAGTACGATCTTTGTCCCCATGTGCAGTTGCAAACAGTAGTCTGGCTTTTTTATGGTGGTTTTGGAGCAGTGGCTTCTTCCTTGCTGAGCAGCCTTTCAGGTTATGTCGATATAGGACTCGTTTTACTGTGGATATAGATATGTTTGTACCTGTTTCCTCCAGAATCTTCACAAGGTCCTTTGCTGTTGATCTGGGATTGATTTGCACTTTTCGCACCAAAGTACGTTAATCTCTAGGAGACAGAACGCGTCTCATTCCTGAGCGTTATGACGGCTGCGTGGTCCCATGGTGTTTATACTTGCGTACTATTGTTTGTACAGATGAACGTGGTACATTCAGACGTTTGGAAATTGCTCCCAAGGATGAACCAGACTTGTGGAGGTCTACAATTATTTTTCTGAGGTCTTGGCTGATTTATTTTGATTTTCCCATGATGTCAAGCAAAGAGGCACTGAGTTTGAAGGTAGGCCTTGAAATACATCCACAGGTACACCTCCAATTGACTCAAATGATGTCAATTAGCCTATCAGAAGCTTCTAAAGCCATGACATAATTTCTGGAATTTTCCAAGCTGTTTAAAGGCACAGTCAACTTAGTGTATGTAAGCTTCTGACCCACTTGAATTGTGATACAGTGAATTATAAGTGAAATAATCTGTCTGTAAACAATTGTTGGAAAAATTACTTGTGTCATGCACAAAGTAGATGTCCTAACCGACTTGCCAAAACTATAGTTTGTTAACAAGAAATTTGTGGAGTGGTTGAAAAATGAGTTTTAATGACTCCAACCTAAGTGTATGTAAACTTCCGACTTCCACTGTATATATTCATACACATACACATACATACACATATACATATCCTTTTTCAAAATATAATTCCCTTTATTACTTTCCAACCCCACCACCCCTTCCCTAATTGGAGTAAACTAGTGAACAACAATGCTTAGGCCTCTACTTCCAGCTTATACATCCAATATACATTTTATGGACACAGTCAATTTTACAATAATTCTATTTTGTTTGTTTTTACTCCTGAACTTCCTCTACCCTCAACCTCTCCGATCATTTTCATGATGTCCATCCGGTTTGCTTCTATATGCCATATCTTTCTAACTGTGCTCTTTCACAAAAGCTCTCAACCTACAGCATAACCTATATATATTAGAGACATGTTTTTGTAACAGCTCTATAATTAATGTAGGCAGAGGCCGACCTCTTTCCTCAGGGCGTGCTGCCTGTTATTTAATAACCTTCATCTTCCATCATTAAAAGAGCTGTTGGTTAAAGTAGATAATAACTCATCACCATCATTATCATCATGCTCTTATGGAATAGTAGTGAGAGTAATCTTCTCAGAATACTACTATAATAGAAATATAATTTTAAAAACAGTTGCGTTGAAAGTGGAACGTGTGGTAAAACTGATAACCTGTTGATGGAAGTTACAATCTATCTGCAATATTAAAGCTGATATACCCCCTAACAAAAAATAACTAACAAAAAAAAAGTATTACCTGTTCTGTCCCTGAAGGAAAGATGGCATGAACTGAAATGATAGAGAGAAAAGGGGAGAGAGAGAGAGAGAGAGACAGAACGAAAGAGAGGAGAGAGAGAGGGTGTGTGTGAGATAGAGAATAGCAGAGGTATGTGAGGTGATGTTCAATATCTCCAATTGCTCTGTGAGATTTTTCCGCCTCAAATCCAGCTACCCAGGATCCTCCAGACTTCCAGCAACTATTCAGCCATAAACGTGTGAACTAGGAGACGACCAGGGACAGGAGTTATCCCTGGCCCTAGAGCAGATATATTACCCTGGACCCATCTGTGCTTTAGCCAACTCTTCTGACTATCGTAGCGACACAACAACGAGCAAAATGGCTGCCTGTTTTGAGTTATTTTCTGCTTGTTAGATGTAGGATTTGTCATCTTCCCCCCGGGAGACTAGGGCAGCCTAGAGAAGAGCCCTGGCCTAGTGGTGCCCTATGTGTGTGTTTACTGTGGTGCCCTATGTGTGTGTTTACTGTGTTCCTCTGAGGAAAGAGACCAGATGAGACCAGATGAGATCAGACCAGACCAGACCAGACGGAACGAGACCAGACCAGACCAGATGAGATCAGACCAGACCATACCAGACGGAACGAGACCAGATGAGACCAGATGAGACCAGACCAGACGGAACGAGACCAGACGAGACCAGATGAGACCAGACCAGACCAGACGAAACGAGACCAGACCAAAACAGATGAGACCAGACCAGACCAGACCAGACGGAAAGAGACCAGATGAGACCAGATGAGACCAGACCAGACCAGACCAGATGGAACGAGACCAGACAAGACCAGATGAGACCAGACCAGACGGAACGAGACCAGACCAGACCAGATGAGACCAGACCAGACGAGACCAGACGGAACAAGACCAGACGAGACCAGATGAGACCAGACCAGACGGAACGAGACCAGACCAGACCAGATGAGACCAGGTGGAACGAGACCAGACAAGGCGAGGAGATCCATTAGGGCTCTCTAGGAGCATCCCAGTGTTATCTTCTTCTAACTGCTTTGAGAGACAGGAGCTCACTCTGGTTTAATTTCACACACGCGCGCACACAGCTGCTGTCTATTTGGCTGTGCGTGCGCATGCATGCACCTGTGCGCGTGTGTGTGCGTGCGTGTGCTTGCTGTCAGCAGCTCACCATGAATTAATTACACACGGACAGTCATTAATCTAAGTCCAAGTCCTGTCAGAAAGGTAACTTCAGTTATTCTTCCTTTAACTCTCTCGCTCTTTGTTTCATTCAGTCTCTCTCTCTCTCTCTTGCGCTAACTCTCTCTCTCTTTGTTTCATTCAGTCTCTCTCTCTCTTTCTCTCTCCCTCTTTCTCTCTGTCTCTCATACACAAACACACACACACACTCTGACTTTCAGTCTCCCAAGGTCAGTCACTTTAGGCGATATAGGAGAATATATAAAAACCAATTGAACTAAACATGAATTATACATGAGTATGGATTAGTTGAATGTACATTGCTGCCTAATGAAATCTATATGTCTACATGACAAAATAATCTATGGGAGGGAGGAATGGAAGGTGAGTACAGTACAATAGACCCACATAGCCTCTTACCTATCTTCCTCTCCTTGCCTCAATGGTCTTCACGCTACTGACAGTAGAAACCCATGGATAGCTTCCCACCATATTACTTTAACTTCCACAATATGTTGTTGTGCCAAATGGTGTCCTCCTAACCAGGGCCAGTGAGCATACTGTAGATAGGTCCTCAAGGTAGATGTTTTCTCTGTTGTGTTTTAGGGCCCTGTGTAGCTCAGTTGGTAGAGCATGGCGCTTGCAATGCCAGGGTTGTGGGTTCGATTCCCACGGGGGGGCCAGTATGAAAAAATAAAAAATAAAAATGTATGCACTCACTAAGTCGCTCTGGATAAGAGCGTCTGCTAAATGACTAAAATATAAATGACTCAAACTAACCACAAGGTGAAGCTGTGGGCCCATACAATGAATCCCCCCAACTGATCAGATCAACAGAATGCACTGTCGCAATGAGACCAATCAACGATCCACCTCTGACGGAGAGAGAGTGTGTATGTATGTATGTATGTGTGTGCGCATGTGTGTGTCGAATATCTCTCTGACCGTGACTCCAATAGCTCTGACATTAAGACAGTGTGTCTGTGAATAACAGGAACAGACACACAGTCTTAATGAATGATGAACACAGAGTGAGAGAATGAGAATGAGGAGGAGGATGGAGAGAGGATGGAGGGAGAGAAAGCAAGGAAAGGATGGAGGGAGGGAGAGAAAAGAGAAGCTTAAATCAATGCCATCCACTTCAGCCTCTCTGACTGCCAAGAAATGCAGATGCTCTCTCTGTCTGGGAATGTGTGTGTTTGTACAGTCGTGGTCAAAAGTTTTGAGAATGACACAAATATTAATTAATTTTAATATTAATTAATTTTTTGCTGCCTCAGTTTTGATGATGGCAATTTGCATCTACTCCAGAATGTTATGAAGAGTGATCAGATGAATTGCAATTAATTGCAGTCCCTCTTTGCCATGAAAATGAACTTAATCCCAAAAAAACATTTCCACTGCATTTCAGCCCTGCCACAAAAGGACCAGCTGACATCATGTCAGTGATTCTCTCGTTAACACAGGTGAGAGTGTTGACGAGGACAAGGCTGGAGATCACTCTGTCATGCTGATTGAGTTAGAATAACAGACTGGAAGCTTTAAAAGGAGGGTGGTGCTTGAGATCATTATTCTTCCTCTATTAACCATGGTTACCTGCATGGAAACACGTGCCGTCATCATTGCTTTGCACAAAAAGGGCTTCACAGGCAAGGATATTGCTGCTAGTAAGATTGCACCTAAATCAACCATTTATCGGATCATCAAGAACTTAAAGGAGAGAGGTTCAATTGTTGTGAAGAATGCTTCAGGGTGCCCAAGAAAGTCCAGTAAGCGCCAGGACCGTCTCCTAAAGTTGATTCAGCTGCGGGATCAGGGCACCACCAGTGCAGAGCTTGCTCAGGAAGGGCAGCATGCAGGTGTGAGTGCATCTGCACGCACAGTGAGGCGAAGACTTTTGGAGGATGGCCTGGTGTCAAGAAGGGCAGCGAGGAAGCCACTTCTCTCCAGGAAAAACATCAGGGACAGACTGATATTCTGCAAAAGGTACAGGGATTGGACTGCTGAGGACTGGGGTAAAGTCATTTTCCGATTGTTTGGGGAATCCTGAAAAAAGCTTGTCCGGAGAAGACAAGGTGAGTGCTACCATCAGTCCTGTGTCATGCCAACAGTAAAGTATCCTGAGACAATTCATGTGTGGGGTTGCTTCTCAGCCAAGGGAGTGGGCTCACTCACAATTTTGCCTAAGAACACAGCCATGAATAAAGAATGGTACCAACACATCCAAGAACAGTTTGGTGACGAACAATGCCTTTTCCAGCATGATGGAGCACCTTGCCATAAGGCAAAAGTGATAACTTAGTGGCTCGGGGAACAAAACATCAACATTTTGGGTCCATGGCCAGGCAACTCCCCAGACCTTAATCCCATTGAGAACTTGTGGTCAATCCTCAAGAGGCAGGTGGACAAACAAAACCCCACAAATTCTGACAAACTCCAAGCATTGATTATGCAAGAATGGGCTGCCATCAGTCAGGATGTGGCCCAGAAGTTAATTGACAGCATGCCAGGGCGGATTGCAGAGGTCTTGAAAAAGAAGGGTCAACACTGCAAATATTGACTCTGCATAAACTTAATGTAATTGTCAATAAAAGCCTTTGACACTTATGAAATGCTTGTAATTATACTTCAGTATACCATAGTAACATCTGACAAAAATATCTAAAAACACTGAAGCAGCAAACTTTGTGAAGACCAATACTTGTGTCATTCTCAAAACTTTTGACCACGACTGTACATGTGTATGTGCGCGCATGAGCGTGTGTATGTGCAAAGACACGATAAACCAAATTCTGAGTCAAATCAAATCGAAATGCTGATAATAGACACACTAAAGTGACATTGACCTTTTAACCCCCATGCTGGGCAAACATCCCTATCATTAATTAAACTCATTTATTATTGAAGCTGAATAATACAGTAATGCAGTTCATTGACAGATAGATTATAAGAAGTCTGGAGTAGTTTCTACTGAACGCTCTGAGCACCATACATTGTCAGTGGAAGAAGTTGACTTGGTGAGAATCCAGTGGCATTAACACCTCCAGTGATAAGATGTATGATGTCTTGGTACTCTGTGTAATGTGTCAACTCTAACTCTGCACTTCCCTGTTCAAATAGTCATTTCAGCACCTGAAATGCATGCAGATACTCTCTCTCTCTCTCTCTCTCTCTCTGGTCCCATCCTGTTTGAAACAGAAATCCTATCTCTTCTTCATATGTCCACCAGGCACCTGAGCGCTGCTCCTGAACCAAAATAGCTCTGTCATACAGTACTTTACTTCACACTTCAAACTTCTCCCAACCATTGCCAGTTAACAACTTCTAATTCATCAATTTCAGTCATAGACACTGTAAGGTGACAGTTAACCACTATATACTGTAACCCCATGAAAACACCATGGACTAACGTGAATACTTTACCCCTCCAAATAGTTGACCTCAATTAGAGAGCATGCCAACACATAGGCTATTGTATAGTGTGCACACAAATACACACACAACTCACAGTAAATGAAGCAACACGTTTGAAGACCCTAAACTCAGGCTTAAAATAACAATATGCACCCAATATTTCAGTTTGCAGACAAATAATTGACCCACTAAAACCTTTACCATAATACTCCACCTGTGAGAGTGTATTAATCGTTTCCCTGTTGGTCTTCAGTGCTGTAGCTCTCTCTCTCTCACACACTCTGACACTGGTAGTCCCCGTCTCTCTTCCTGTCCTCTCTTCTGGCCCAGCCAATGCTCTCCCCTGTCGTCTGTGGTCTGTGCCCAGGCTCCAGGCCCCCCTATACCCAACCCCAAACCCCCATCCAACACCACCATAACTCTCTCTGCCCAGCTGAAACCCAGCACGCCCGACACACACACACACGCCAGCACGCGCACACGTGCACACACACACACACAGCCCCTATCCAGATCTTGTTTCCTCCGTCACATGCCAGGGGGTGGCCCAGTGCAGTGATTTCCAGCTCTCACGGACCCAGTAGCTACTGTAACCCAACAAACACACAATCTACCCCAGCATTAGTAGTGTACACACACTTCTCAATGTGCTTGACGTCTTCACTGGATCCTACTGTTCTCAGTGTACGAGTTGTTCACACATGATGAACTATTGATCTGCTCTTGCTAAGTCTATAACATTGTCCTTGTGACTGATCTGCTTTAAGTCTTTACCATGCCAGTCTCTCTATCCCAGCCCAATTGTGAATCTCAGAATGCTTCCATCAGCCACTCGCTGGTCACTCTGACGTTGTCGTGTCCCAGTCTATCTGCCCTTGTAACATTCACACTTTCTCACTTCCTTACTCTAATTCAGGGACACAGCTGAAGAACTATAGAAAGACACACACACACACACACACACACAGAGACACACACATTAAACACCACTGTCCCTGTGTTACTACCTTTCAGGATCAATTATCCCCAGTACTTGACAGGATCTGGCAATATGAGGGTGTAAAGCTAACAGACGGGATCTTGCACCATGAGGGTGTAAAGCTAACAGACGGGATCTTGCACCATGAGGGTGTAAAGCTAACAGACAGTATCTGACACCATGGGGGTGTAAAGCTAACAGACAGTATCTGACACCATGGGGGTGTAAAGCTAACAGACAGGATCTGGCATCATGAGGGTGTAAAGCTAACAGACAGGATCTGGCATCATGAGGGTGTAACGCTAACAGACAGGATCTGGCATCATGAGGGTGTAAAGCTAACAGACAGGATCTGGCATCATGAGGGTATAAAGCCAATGTGCTACACGATCCACATACCAATATTAACCCTTTCACTGCCACAGTACATTTTGTTGTCAAATGGACTAAAAATATTGAATAATATTTATAATATTAAAAAAAGACTGACCTTAATATTACGAAGCATTGTGATAAAACAGTCCTCTGAAGACAGGGGTTGGTGGTGGGTTAAAGAATAAAAACATCTCACCACCAACGACAACCCAACCCCAGCCTGGCTAGCTCTCTCTCTGTAACCTGTAACCCAAAGCCATCTCTCTCTCTCTCTCTCTTTCGCTCTCGCTCTCTCTCTCTCTCTCTCTCTCTCTCTCTCTCTCTCTCTCTCTCTCTCTCTCTCTCTCTTTCGCTCTCTCTCTCTCTCTCTCTCTCTCTCTCTCTCTCTCTCTTTCGCTCTCTCTCTCTCTCTCTCTCTCTCTCTCTCTCTCTCTCTCTCTCTTTCGCTCTCGCTCTCGCTCTCTCTCTCTCTCTCTCTCTCTCTCTCTCTCTCTCTCTCTCTCTCTCTCTCTCTCTCTCTCCACAGATATGTTTTAAACATGGAAATGCTGTTAACGCTTAGCGTTAGCCTACTTCTGGGCTCCAATGTAGTGTATTGGGGATGGGGGTTGAAGGAGGAGTGGGTAAGAATAACAAAGGTAGTGCTTCTCCTTTTAGAGATATGGAGCATTTCCACTTGGGAGAGGGGAGAGAGTGCATGCACACAGACCCAAACCCAAAGGAAATAAAGGGATGGAGGAGAGGGAGGATGAAGGAAATAAAGGGATGGAGGAGAGGGAAGGATGAAGGAAATAAAGGGATGGAGGAGAGGGAAGGATGAAGGGAATAAAGGGATGGAGGAGAGGGAAGGATGAAGGAAATAAAGGGATGGAGGAGAGGGAAGGATGAAGGGAATAAAGGGATGGAGGAGAGGGAAGGATGAAGGAAATAAAGGGATGGAGGAGAGGGAAGGATGAAGGGAATAAAGGGATGGAGGAGAGGGAAGGATGAAGGAAATAAAGGGATGGAGGAGAGGGAAGGATGAAGGGAATAAAGGGATGGAGGAGAGGGAAGGATGAAGGGAATAAAGGGATGTAGGAGAGGGAAGGGGAGAGAATGAATAAACTATGAGTGCTACCAGAGGGCGATGATGGGAGCTATTTCAGCAACAATGACCGCACCGACCTCCCTAACCCTACACACACACACACACACACACACACACGCACACACACACACACGCACACGCACACACACGCACACATACACGCACACACTCAAACGTCGCATTTACCTTTTTCTCTGTATCCCTTTAATGAGACAGCACTATGAGACTGCCAGGCAGAAGACACACACACACACACACACAGCTAGACACAGTGCTGGGGGAGCCTGCCAGCCAGACGTAGACTAGCATCAGTCATGTGTCATTACGACCAGGGAGAGGGACATCAGAGGGACGCAGAGAGGATACATATAGCACAGCCCACCCTGTGACTCAGCCACATACACACACACACACACACACACACACACACACACACACACACACACACACACACACACACACACACACACACACACACACACACACACACACACACACACACACACACACAAGGGCCGCCGGAAAACGTGTGGCGAGGCAACATTTGCCACAGTACTTTCCAATCAGGTGTGGAGCCACACCACTTTTGATTTAGTTTAATAAAATATATTGATGCAAAGCGTTAAAAAGAGGGGCACAGTGCTGTTTTTTTGGACCGATTTGGCTCATGATTTGTCAACTGTCACAATTTCTCTGTCCTTCACATCGGAGTGCTGCTGCATGCTCTTTGCGTGTCTTGACCAATCAGATTCATGGAAATCGCATGTCGAAGCGGGCCAGGCACAACACACAAAGCTCAAGGCGTGCTCTCCACTTTCCTCCGGTTGCAACCTGGTCTCAGACCATTTTGTATTATTCTGTACGTAAATCTGAGTACACCATTTAGTATAATATGTTATGTTTCCTATGGTGATATAAGACAGATAGATACTTAAGGCAAAAACTAAAGGAGGGTGATTGGTCGGGGTGGATGGGAGGGATGGATGGATGGACGGACGGACGGACGGGCGGGCGGGCGGACGGGCATATAACGCGAACATCTAGCAACCCAAAGATTGTGAGTTCAAATCTCATCACGGACAACTTTAGCATTTAGCTAATTAGAAACGACATACTACTTTTGAGCTAGTTCGCAACTACTTTGAATGTTAGCTAACCCTTCCCCTAACCCTAACCCTAACCTTAACACTTAAAGCTAACCCTTTGCCTAACCCTAACCTTTAACCCTTTTAGCTAACCCTTCCATAACCCTAACCCTAACCTTAACCCTTTAACCTTATTCCTAAAGTTAACCCTAACCTTAACCCTAACCCTAACCCCTAGCCTTGCTAACGTTAGCGTGCCATCTAACATTAGCCACCTAGCTAGAATTTGTAACATATCATATGTTTTGCTAATTCGTAACATATTGTATGTTTAGCAAATCCGTAACATATTCTATGTTTTGCAAATTTGTAACATATAATATGAATTGTAATTTGTAACATATCAGACGAAATGAGTGATGGATATCCACAAATTAATACATACCATATGAAACATTAACTGGAATTAATCAATAAACACAATAGCTGACATAGACTGTGAGTTCATTTTTTATTAGCCCTACAGTTGCATAGGGCAGAACTACACGATGCAAACCTACATAAAGCAAGCTCAGCCCTGTGAGTTTTATTGTCCAATCATGTTGCTTTCTCTGTGTCTGTGTATAGGAAACCGACCTATTCCTTCTTTAACATATAATTCACATGAACAAATACAAGGTTGCTGCAGTTTGACAGGGTTTTCATCCTCCCCAAGGCAAAGTTTTTCAAGGATTTTTCAAGGATTTTTTTTTTTTTTACCATGTGACCTGATTAGAAAAACTCTGGTCCCATCATAGCCCATATTAAACCTTTTTACAATAGATTAATTACGTTATACCGTATAAGGTCTGGAGTTTTACCTGGTTAAATTACCAGGGAAAAAAACCTCACATTTTTCACTTTGTTGGCTCGGGTATTTAAAACAGCAACCTTTTGATTACTGGCCCAATGCTCTAACCACTAGGCTACTGCCCCCCGAACCTACTGTTCTTCTTGAAATGGGAAAACATCATTATGCCTTATTGTGCCTTCACGACCCAGAAACTGCACATCATATGTCATTCATTTATGTGGAGAGAAACATTGATGAGTTCCCGGATGAGAGGAGCTGCAGTGTGTGTGTGCATGTGCGTGTTTGTGTGTTATGTGAGCTGGAGTGAGTAATGGAACTGGCTCAGGCCAGTCGGTTAGTTAGTTGTTGGTTGATGTGGCAGGGCGGGAAGGGTTCTGAAAAACATGCAAACCCTTATGACCTATTTCTCTACTGGCTCTGTATCAAACCTGGGTTCAAATACTATTTGAAATCTTTCAAATACTTTTAGCATTTGCTTTAGCCTGCCTGGAGGGCAAGGTGTGTGAGGTTTACACTTTCAAGGCTTTTCTACTGGTTCCATGGCAAAATACAAGCTCAATCAAGCACAGATGCAGTATTTGAAATGATTTAAAATGGTATAGTCTGCTCTGTATAGCAGGCCATGGGAGCATGCACTTCACACCCATATCTGCACATCAACGCTGGCACATCTTGGAAAAAAATACTCAGCATTCCGCTACCGATACAGAATTGTCACTTTTCGGGGTCATGCATATGATAGAAAAAATATGTAATATGTACTATGCCCTCCCCCCCTTCCCTCCCCTCCCCTCCCCTCCCCTCCCCTCCCCTCCCCTCCCTGCCACCTAAACACACTACCTCCACCTGAGGACAGGAACTGTGCATGTGGACAGGTAGTTTTGCAGCAATGTAGTTAAAGAAGAACAGCAGTGTGTGGTTCTGAATGTATGTGACCAAAAAAAAGAAAATAACAGGAAAAAAGAAAAGGGAAGTGAAGGGTAGTAGAAGTCATACTTTTCGCAAGGGTGTTTCGGCCGACCAGATTTTCTTGGGAGATATCTGTGAAGAGAGCAACATAATTAAAGTCTTGTTTCCCCTCTTCAGAGATATCTCCAATGGTAACAGTGCTGTTCTAAAAAGATTAGGTTTCACAAAATAAAACATTTTTGTCTAGCTGCTGCCGCAGTCTAAAACCTTTTTTAAGTTAGAGGTAGAATGTCAGTTGAGGTTAGAGGTTAGACAGGAAGTATTTAAATATATCTCTGATGTCATATCCTGTGATGGCATGTCCTCTCGCTCCTATTCTTCCTAAGGCCAGTGGCTCCTCATAGACTAGCGTAGCTTAGCGGCTAATGCTAAAGATAATACCCTAGGTCCCGTTGCTTTGAATAAGCTACCGCTACAAATGTAGCCTAGAGTTGTGCAATGCAGCACTGCCAAATACGGACCATTTCAAGACCGGTCAGTTTAGAAGCAGTAAGGATAAGCAGGCTACATATGCTGCTTATTTCTTTATCTAACATGATGGTTTACTGCTTTGAGAATATTTATATTAAACTTTCTTGAATCTCTGTTTGTAACGTGCCAGCCCGCCGTTAAGCCCGATGTGACATGGGTCTTCTGACTAAGTGCTTAGCTTTAAGGATTATTTGCACTGCTATTGACAATCAACGACAATTCTTTATCGATTATTTTATCAGTACCAGCTATTCAGTTTGATTATTAACTATCAAAACAGTTGCTGAAACGTTAAAGTGTATGTCCGTGTTGTGTGTGTCGTTGGCTTGTGTCAGTTTATTGTACAGGGTATAATGACAGTAAATAAAAGTGCAAGCAGGTGTAGTGACACACAGAGCACAGGGTGTGAGGGCTGAGGGCCAGGAGGCTGAGGGCTGAAGGCCAGGGGGCCAGGGGACCAAACATGCAGTATGAGGGGACACCACAGACAGGGAGCAGGAGAAGAGGAGGACGGCTACACTGACACTACCACTACCACTGGCTGGGCCAATAGGGCTAGGACTACTATGTACAACAGCTAACAGCCACATACTAAACAGAATCCCTTCAGAAGCCCCTCTGATGCTTCCTAAAGGAGTTGTGTTATAAACAAGCATTACAACTTTAGGGACTGCTGCAGTACACTAGCATAGGCTAAATCACGATGGTGAAATGCTTCTGAGGAGTCAATTGTATCTGGCCCTATCGAATAAACTAGCATATAAATGAGTAATTGAAACACAACACAGCATAGGAACATTCAGGGACAAGGCAGAACACAGACACAGTCACAGAGGAGGAAACATGGGCAATTAATTTCACACTGTCATCTGCAAAGAGATTGTATCAGATTTGTTTTGTCAAGCAAAATTATAGGATATTGAATTTCTCTGAAGAATTACTAGTTACGACAGCAAGCTGCATGTTTGGCAACAAGATTGCCACTAGCCAATCAGTTTGGCCAAAGATACCTTTGACTTTTGTTATCTGCACGTTTGGCAACGAGCTTGCCACTAGCCAATCAGCTTGGCCAAAGATACCGTCGACTTTGTTATCTACATGTTTGGCAACGAGCTTGCCACTTGCCAATCAGCGTGGCCAAAAATACCTTAGTCTTTCATGGCCATCCAATCATCACTTTAGGTGTTGGTGAAGTCAGTTATAATAAGTCGATAGTAAACAGTTAATTCTGCATCTGGCTGTATTTAAGGTATGTAAGTGACTGGAGGTATTAGACACTCCCAGGATCAATAATGGAACACTGAATAATATAAAAATCAACCTGTGAATAGATTAGTACTATTCCTGGAGAGCTCAGGTACTATCAGAAGTTCAAGGTCTATATCTTTCAACAAGGTCTATGGCTTCTTAGAGCCTTGAAGAAGCTTGTACATGTTGCGGAACAGCCTGGTCTCATAGACTAGACATAACATAGTAAACGTACATCTGGGGACACTCAAATTAGTATGATATGTTATTTTGGTATGGTTACATAAGACAGAAGGTTACTTAAGGCAAAAACTAAAGTAGGGTGGTTGGTCAGGGTGGATGGGTTCGCGTATAACGGGAACGTCTAGCATCTAATTAGGTAATTAGCAACTTTGCAATGGCTTAC
>NC_140018.1:11648739-11666239 GCF_964263955.1 Coregonus lavaretus | reverse complement strand
TTGGGAGAATGTCATATGGTCAGATGAAACCAAAATTTGGTAAAAACTAAACTCGTCGTGTTTGGAGGACAAAGAATGCTGAGTTGCATCCAAAGAACACCATACCTACTGTGAAGCATGGGGGTGGAAACATCATGCTTTTGGGCTGTTTTTCTGCAAAGGGACCAGGACGACTGATCCGTGTAAAGGAAAGAATGAATGGGGCCATGTATCGTGAGATTTTGAGTGAAAACCTCCTTCCATCAGCAAGGGCATTGAAGATGAAACGTGGCTGGGTCTTTCAGCATGACAATGATCCCAAACACACCGCCCGGGCAACGAAGGAGTGGCTTCGTAAGAAGCATTTCAAGGTCCTGGAGTGGCCTAGCCAGTCTCCAGATCTCAACCCCATAGAAAATCTTTGGAGGGAGTTGAAAGTCCGTGTTGCCCAGCGACAGCCCCAAAACATCAATGCTCTAGAGGAGATCTGCATGGAGGAATGGGCCAAAATACCAGCAACAGTGTGTGAAAACCTTGTGAAGACTTACAGAAAACGTTTGACCTGTGTCATTGCCAACAAAGGGTATATAACAAAGTATTGAGAAACTTTTGTTATTGACCAAATACTTATTTTCCACCATAATTTGCAAATAAATTCATTAAAAATCCTACAATGTGTTTTTCTGGATTTTTTTTCCTCATTTTGTCTGTCATAGTTGACGTGTACCTATGATGAAAATTACAGGCCTCTCTCATCTTTTTAAGTGGGAGAACTTGCACAATTGGTGGCTGACTTAATACTTTTTTCCCCCACTGTAAGTAGCTACTGCGAACACGAGTGTGTGTGTGTGTTTGTTTGTGTGTGTGTGTGTGTGTGTGTGTGTGTGTATTCACCCTCCTAAACCTGAACTGCAGGAGTCATTGAGAGGGAAGGACTGACCTCTCCTTGTAAAAGTGAGCTTTGCTCCACAGTCAAGTCGAGGTGTGTGTCTTAGTCATGTTTCTAAACAGGTGTTATGAGGGCTTTGCATAACCCAGTTCAACCCCCCACACACACATATACTGTCCCACCAAGGTGCAATATACCCCCACGCACATTCATAGACACCAACCAAGGTCTGGACAGACACACACACACACACACACACACACACACACACACACACACACACACACACACACACACACACACACACAGACACACACAGACACACACACAGACACACACACAGACACACAGACACACTCACACACAGACACACACACACAGACACACAGACACACACACAGACACACTCACACACAGACACACACACACACACACAGACACACACACACACAGACACACACACAGACACACATTTCCCAGCATGGCAGAGCGTCCTCAACATAAAGTAAGAGGGGCAGGGTTCCTGATTCCCAGGCTGATTTGTCTCTAGCCATCTGTCACCATCTGAGCCACGGCAGGCGCTTCCACTGCGCCCAAAACTCAGTCACAACACACACACACACACACACACACACACACACACACACCAGCACACAGTCTTGTACAACCGCACGCACGCACACACACACACACACACACACACACACACACACACACACACACACACACACACACACACACACACACACACACACACACACGCACACACACTATTGCTTGTGTGTGCATGTGTATGCAAGCATGCGTCCATGCGTGTATGTGTGTGTGTGTGTTTGTGTATGTGTGTGTGTGTGTGTGTTTGTGTATGTGTGTGTGTGAGTGAGTATGTCCAAGGGTTTATCAATGCATGTGCGCATGTGTGTGTGTGTGATGGGTGAGTTTGTGTCTATTTTCGGTCCCTAGGAATATGTTACGTTATACTGCAGCAAGGCTAGTTAGGAACTGGGTTACAGCACTCCCTCCCACAGCGCAGTATTTCTTTTAATGATCATGCTAAACTCACTGCATGTTAGATTCTCACAATGTGTTCACATCATAATTTGGGATCTGAGGCACAGAGAATTCACTTTGCTACACACTATGCACATATATATCACAAATATACACATATCTTCTTAGATTTTCTTACATAAATTCAAATAGAACATAAAACAGCCGCAGTGCCTATTTAGGCACAACGAAGGCGTTACAAATGTAGACATTTGCCCTCCTTCTCCCTCTACCCCCAGCCCCAAGGCAGAGGAGGCATTTTTGAAACACATAAATATTATGCTACATTTTTGTCCCTGTCATCTTCATATAAGCAGCATTTCTTATAAGGCCAGCGAGTTCAAATGTGGCGCACGACAATCTACACTGAGCTATTGCCCAAAAATAGATCCTCGCACTGAACTAAACCAACAACTAGGTAGTTGCTAACATCATGTTCAAACGTCCTGAGCCATCCCAAATCGCCATCCCATCGTCAGTCTGTGGCCTGACTGTCTCACGTGCTTCAGTATAGTCTGTTGCTACCTCAGTACATGTACTGTACTGTACCCCACATGGTTGGCAAGTTGGACACTTTTTATTCACTGTACCAACCCAATGACTGTTGAATTCTCTTAGGCTCTTGTTCTTCAGGTGTTCTCTGTTGTGAAATGGTTGTTGTTTATTTGTGTTTGCTTTGTTCTATCAAGATGTTGTTCCCTCAAGATGTTTTAATTGGGTCCAAAATTCATGTTTATATCGACGCTCAGATCCATCCCCCTGTAGAGGTATATTCTCCTGCAGTAAACCATTTCTGTTCTTGATCAATTAAAAGTTTGGATACATCCGGTTATTAGTTGGCTTTTTTTTCTGCTACTCACAGCTTTGTAAATGCTTGGGTCCCTTTACATGCTGCCAGGAATAGGATCACAAACTGCCGAGTTTTGATCCAGGGTCAGAATTCAGAATTCATTTTACAGTCTGCCCTCAAACTCAACTCTGGACCTTGAAGCCAGTTCCACTGCATTTTTTCATTGTTCCCCTCTAATCAGGGACTGATTTAGACCTGGGACACCAGGTGGGTGCAAATAACTATCAGGTAGAACAGAAAACAAGCAGGCTCCGGACCTCGTAGCGTAACAGTTGAATACCCCTGGTCTATAGGTTGTCCAAGTTTAAAAACTAATAGAAGTCATATTTATGTTTCATTGATTATAGTTGTATAGAAAGGTCTGACAGTCAGAGAGAAACATATTTGTATTTTTTATTTAACTAGGCAAGTCAGTTAAGAACAAATTCTTATTTACAATGACGGCCAAACCCGGACGACGCTGGGCCAATTGTGCGCTGCCCTATGGGACTCCCAATCACGGCCGGTTGTGATACAGCCTGGAATCGAACCAGGGGGTCTGTAGTGACGCCTCAAGCACTGAGATGCAGTGCCTTAGACCGCTGAACCACTCGGGAGCCCGGTATATCATGGTATTAATACTACACCACCCACATATCAGCTTACCTGGTAACAGATTCATAGTTCCTCTCAACCAATAGAAATGCTCCATTTCAACAAGGCACGTATAACCCTACATTATGAGAACCTGTACAGTCCCAGTATCCAGCAACCAGAGTCATCCAGACCAGTCCTTTTTATTCTCCAATATTATTATTAGTCTACTGTACTTTACCCAATTAAACCTGATAAACAAAGTAAGGAACATAAAAACATAATCCACAGTAATGGCATGGGGTATTCAGGCCCAATCCCAGTAGAAGGCTTGGTGTTAGTTAGCCAGCCAGTGAGCCAGCCTGTCCTGTCCGGTCCTGGCCTGGCCTGTGTGTTTGTCCCAGCTCAGTCAGCTAAATCCCAGTCAGAGACAGTACTGTAGATGAAGACAGGAACAGACTGGAAAACTGCAGACACCAACAGCCCAGCCAAGCCCATGGCAGGGCACAGCCAGACAGCCTGGACACGTCCCTTTCCCTTTCACTATGTGATTCACCCTGACGGCCCCGTCCCAAACCAAATGCTTACAACCTTCACATCCATTCTCCTTAAGTCCTTCTGCTCTGCATCCTCACGTAGACCTTCTGGTGCCATCGCTGCTGCTGAGTGTCAGTGTGTGTGTGTGTGTCTCTCCTGTGTCTTGTGTCCTCTCCCTGATCGGAACACACACACACACACACACACACAATGTGGGGAATCATGCCAAGCTCTCTCTCTCTCTCTCTCTCTGTCTCTTTCTCTCTCTCTCTCTTTTGCTCTATCTCTCTGTCTCTGTCTCTGTCTCTGTCTCTGTCTCTGTCTCTGTCTCTCTCTCTCTCTCTCTCTCTCTCGCTCTCTCTCTCTCTCTCTCTCTCTCTCTCTCTCTGTTTATTTTACACACACAGAAAATGAAAGAGAGGAGAGAGAGACTTAGAAGGAAAGATATGATCTGAAAGAGAGAGAGAAACCGCTGCTCCAGTTGGTAGTGACATAATCTGGCCCTTTGCCCAACAACATGGAGACACTCCACAGTGACAGCCAAGGACCGACACACACACACACACACACACAAGCACACGCACACACACACTCACACACACACACACACACACCTCCCTGGTGGAGGTCAGGGTCACATTCTACATGAGATCTCATCTTGTACCCCACCATTCAGAGGGAGGAGGGAGAGTGAGGGAGAGAATGAGAGAGGGAGAGTTAGCCTCATATCCGTGCAGCAACATTCATGTAAGCTCGCGGGATCAGGCGGCTTTGCGAGGCTAAGGGAGAGCAAGAACTGGCTGAAGGCATGTATGGTAGCTACACCCCTCCCCAGTCCCCTGGGCTAATAATACACATGCCACTTTGGGAGAGGACGGACCCGCACACACACACTGCATATCTGTGCAAGGGCTGAGGTGACAAATGGGTTCTAAATAGAGTGAACACACTGCAGTTACTGTATGGTAGTTTGGGGTGTGCTGGGTATGATAACTATTCCACGAGTTATGAACTCTATATTAAATAGTTCACTTCTGTGTTGGGAGGCATTGGATCAGTGTTCTCGTCACGTCTCCTGTTAGTACCTTTTATGTAGGGAAGCTAATGATCCATCATGTATGACATTCCTGGGAGTGTGTAAACTGTATTTTTTTATTACCATATCATTTTTGTATGTTCTCTATAGTTATGTACTTGAAAATGTATCAATTGACCAATTCGGCCACTTGGAGGCCACTTGGGTACATTTGGGCAAACTCGTGAGGGACACCTGGGAGACTTCATATTACATTTTATGTAGCTCTCTCATTCTGGAACGTATCAGTCTGGAACTTTGCACACACACTGTTGCCCTGTTGTGGACAACATCTAAATTATCCTCAGCTTCCTATCTCAATGTATGGCCTTTCTTTTGCATTTCAAAGATGATGCAACAAAAATAAAAATGTAAAACGCATGTTTTTTTGTTTGTTTAATCTGTTACCAGATCTATTGTGTTATATTCTCCTACATTAATTTTACCTCTCCACAAACTTCAAAGTGTTTCCTTTCAAATAGTATCAATAATATGCATATCCTTGATTCAGGTCCTGAGTTACAGGCAGTTAGATTTGGGTATGTCATTTTAGGCGGAAATTGAGATGAAGGGTCCTATCCAGAAGAGGTTTTAAGTATTCTTAGATACAGTATACTACATATGGCAAATTATACTGTAGCAATAGTGGCACTGCCACTGACAGAGAAACCTTCCTACATTATCAAGATAGAAAGCGTCCTACATTATCAGGACAGAAACCTTCCTACATTATCAGGACAGAAACCTTCCTACATACTCCTGAGTGGCGCAGTGGTCTAAGGCACTGCATCGCAGTGCTAACTGTGCCACTAGAGATCCTGGTTCGAATCCAGGCTCTGTCGCAGCCGGCCGCGACCGGGAGACTCATGGGCGGCGCACAATTGGCCCAGCGTCGTCCAGGGTAGGGGAGGGAATGGCCGGCAGGGATGTAGCTCAGTTGATAGAGCATGGCGTTTGCAACGCCAGGGTTGTGGGTTCGATTCCCACTGGGGGCAGTATAAAAAAAGATGTATTCACTAACTGTAAGTCGCTCTGGATAAGAGCGTCTGCTAAATGACTAAAATGTAAATGTAATCATCAGGACAGAAACCTCCCTACATTATCAAGACAGAAACCTTCCTAAATAATCAGGACAAAAACCTTCCTACATTATCAAGACAGAAACATTCCTACATGATCAATACAGAGAAACCTTCCTACATTATCAGGACAGAAAAACGTTCCTACATTATCGAGACAGAAACATTCCTACATGATCAGGACATACACCTTCCTACATTATCAGGTCAGAAAAACCTTCCTACATTATCAGGACAGAGAAACCTTCCTACATTATCCAATCAGAGAAACCTTCCTACATTATCAGTATAATAATCGGAGATAGTTCTTCCTATCTGTTGTGGTCCAATCCATATCCAACCATAGATACACCAGCACAGAGGTGAATCTGTCAGCTAGGCAGAGATCAGCAGGGTTATCTTAATGAGATCTGTACAACCCTCAGGACAGCAGAGAAATGTCTGTGTGTACGTGCATGTGTATGTGTAGATCACATGACCATAATGGTTTCATCCAATGCTTTTACGCAACACCATTGATCCATGGATTACCCCATTATTTACCAAGCCCTTTACTGAGAATTATGTAGAAGCCAGAAGCCAGAAGCCTGCTGGTTGCAGAGGTATAGTAAGGGGTTATCTCACCATGGTTGTTGTATTACCTACTCACTGTACAGTACTGTGCATCTCTACCTGAAACCATGCAGTGTAGGTGCATCTCTACCTGAAACCTGCAGTGTAGGTGCATCTCTACCTGAAACCCTGCAGTGTAGGTGCATCTCTACCTGAAACCCTGCAGTGTAGGTGCATCTCTACCTGAAACCTGCAGTGTAGGTGCATCTCTACCTGAAACCTGCAGTGTAGGTGCCTCTCTACCTGAAACCCTGCAGTGTAGGTGCATCTCTACCTGAAACCCTGCAGTGTAGGTGCATCTCTACCTGAAACCATGCAGTGTAGGTGCATCTCTACCTGAAACCATGCAGTGTAGGTGCAGTATTGCATCACTTACAGTCTGTGTCCATGGGGTATATGCTATATACATAACTATGTATCATATGACTTCCTTTTACTTGGGATTAATTCATATCCACCCGGCACAGCTTGAAGAGGACCTGGCACCCCTCAGAGCCTGGTTCCTCTCTAGGTTTCTTCCTAGGTTCCTGCCTTTCTAGGGAGTTTTTCATAGTAACTGTGCTTCTGCATCTGCATTGCTTGCTCTTTGGGGTTTTAGGCTGGGTATCTGTAAAGCACTTTGTGACAACTGCTGATGTAAAAAGTACTTTATAAAATACATTTGATTGATTGATTGGATTGGAAGGAGAGGAGAGACAGAATGGCCTTGCAGAAAAAGCCCCTGACAGTTTGCAGTGTTCGCTGTGGCCATGAGAATCATCAGCTGACTGACTATCTGATGTCATGGAGTATACAGTATAGTCTTGGTTAGAATGAATAAGAAACACAACAGAGATTATTCTGATCTCACAAGACATGATATTTTGTACTGAGGTGAGGTGAGGTGAACAGTTGTCTGATACTGTCTGTAAATGCTATATATTATATAAATGTCATTTGGTTATATAGTGGATGTCTGGTGTATCTGGATATCTGCATGCTCCAGTTCAGTGCATTCATGACGGTCTCCCGCCCTCGCCTTTCTCATGTGTTGATGATAGATGAAGTGTCTGTATCCAGATGTATTCACAGCCAGTGATTTGCACCAGTGACTCCTGAGTGGCGCAGTGGTCTAAGGCACTGCATCGCAGTGCTAACTGTGCCACTAGAGATCCTGGTTCGAATCCAGGCTCTGTCGCAGCCGGCCGCGACCGGGAGACTCATGGGTGGCGCACAATTGGCCCAGGGTAGGGGAGGGAATGGCCGGCAGGGATGTAGCTCAGTTGATAGAGCATGGCGTTTGCAACGCCAGGGTTGTGGGTTCAATTCCCACGGGGGGCCAGTATAAAAAAATATATATATGTATTCACTAACTGTAAGTCGCTCTGGATAAGAGCGTCTGCTAAATGACTAAAATGTAAATTTATATAGAGAGATCATCACGCTTCACTCACATAATATCCTTCTCAAACCAAGACTCCTTTAAGAAGGCCTTTCCATATGTTTTTTGTTATATCGCCTTAAGGCCAACATCAGTACACAGACCACTGATAACACACACACACACATACACACACACACATACAAAGCGGCTTCCTCTGTTACACAGGGACAGATTTGTGTAGCGTTTGACCTCAGTCAGTGCCTGCCATCAGAAGGGACACAGAATGGGACTGACGTAAAACTTCTGAGTGTTCAGTTTGTCTCAGTTTGTCTCTGGAGTGTAAAGACCAAGTCGGTGGCCTGGGGAGAATTAAAACGTCTCTTTTTAAAAGTCTGCTATTGACGGCTAATGAACCATTCACAAACACATTCCAAGGATTTTCAAGAGCATGCTAGGGGAGAGATACACACATGCTTACACACCCACCCACCCACCAACACACACACACACACACACACACACACACACACACACACACACACACACACACACACACACACACACACACACAAACAGTACAGTGCAGTATAAATAGAGTTATATTGACAATATCACTATAAGTTGAGTACTTGAATACTGTGTCTGTGTAATGTTCCTTTAACGTTGATCAAACACACTCTCCTGCTCCATTAGCTTGGCTCATTAACCATTTAACAGCCACTTACAGCATCGCTAACAAACTGCTAATCATAGAGCCAAATGCTAGCACAGAGAGGCTGTAAATGTCTTTCTCTCTGCTACGCTCCACTGCTTCTCCACCCACTGCAGTAAATGAGGCTCAGCCCATTTACACACACCACACACACCACACACACACACACACACACACACACACGCACACAAACTTGTGCTCACCCACGTAAGCATGCATGCACACGCATACACAGATGAGCCTGTCTTTTCTGTTGGTTTTTTGGGCTAAAAGCACTCTAGTTCTATGTCCTATGAAACTATGCTTTCTCCCCCATTATCTAGAGGAACATGTTAAGTCCTTCAGGCTCCCACATCGTCCCCAAACATCCATTATTGATCACTGGATCCACCCCTGCCTTGTTTGGTTGGATACAGGGACTGAAATGTAAAATGTCTTCATAGGTCTTTGTGTATGGAAAGCCAAAGGGATCGCAACATTGAGATGTATACTACCACTCAAAAGTTTTAGAAAACCTACTTCTTTATTTTTACTATTTTCTACATTGTAGAATAATAGTGAAGACATCAAAACTATGAAATAACACATATGGAATCATGTAGTAACCAAAAAAGTGTTAAACAAATCGAAATATATTTTATATTTGAGATTCTTCAAATAGCCACCCTTGGCCTTGATGACAGCTTTGCACACTCTTGGCATTCTCTCAACCAGCTTCACCTGGAAGGCTTTTCCAACAGAACAGTCTTGAAGGAGTTCCCACATATGCTGAGCACTTGTTGGCTGCTTTTCCTTTACTCTGCCGTCCGACTCATCCCAAACCATCTCAATTTGGTTGAGGTCGGGGGATTGTGGAGGCCAGGTCATCTGATGCAGCACTCCATCACTCTCCTTCTTGGTAAAATAGCCCTTACACAGCCTGGAGATGTTGGGTCATTGTCCTGTTGAAAAACAAACGATAGTCCCACTAAAACTTTTGACCGGTCGTGTATGTCCTCGGGAAGAATATGATGCATATATTTTCATTATGTGACAAGCGGGCACATAGATATGCAAATGTTCATGCTTTCATACATCCATAGAATGTTTGGAAAGGACACACTGTAGAGTCTGGTATTTGTGAAAATTATATAGTAATATGAATGTCAAAGTGGCTGTACATTTTGCCAATTATTAGACACTGCAGTAAATTAAAACGAATAAAAACGCGTCAGTCTTGACCAGGTCCGGACTCTACACAGACCGGTGCGCCATAACCAATCACAGCTAGAGAATGCCTATTATGCAAATAGGCTATGCCATACAGGCATGTGCCATTCACTTTGCTGCTGTTGCACTGCACTGGACTGTGTTTAAAGGCAGCAGAACAGTGTGACTTTGTTTAGATCATTTCTTAGAAAGCAGAAGCAAAAGTCACAAAAGAAACCTGAATGGTTTTCTGCTAATATATAAATACCATGGGAGTCTTACCTGAAGGGGCCGAAACTGTGGACATATTTGAAAGAGATCTTGTTTTTATAGTCTTTCAGTTGTTATTCTTATTCTTTTGTTATTTTATCCTCTTTTGTTTGTTGTGTAGTAAATATTTCTGTTTTAATTTTCATTGTTTTGTATTAGTTTTTTTTCCTGTGAAGTGCATTTGGTTGCATTCATGTCTGAAATGTGCTTTATAAATAAAGATTGATTTTATTTGACTTTTGGGAACTTTACAGTCCTATTGGTCAAATAACCAACAGGTAGGCTATCTCTCCTTCAGTTGCCTATGCACAACAACAACAACAACAACAACAACAACAACAACGATGTTAGTCTGAGCCAGATGAGCTAAGATCTTGCACAAGGGACAAACTTTTTCAGTGCGTAGTTGACAGTCAAAATTTCACTGTGAATACGATGGGGAATAGTACTCTGCCCCGCCTCCTGCAGCCTGCCCCAGTCCCATAATAACCCACAAGTGTATGGGATTTACAGCTTGCCTGCCTGCTCATTTGACCGATGCCGAATACATTTTGATTGACAACTAAGAGATATGCTAACAGTCGTTCAAGTTTGAGTAAATGAGTAACTAGCTTAGTGAGTCACATTTCTTAGTAGCGAATCCCAATAGCTGTAGCCACAGAAGCTGAAAATAAAACGTTGGGGGAAAAGTCTGCCACTCACCCACTTGTCCAGACGATTACATTACCTCCTTCCAGCAGCTAGATAGCTAGCTAGCTATAGTACAAGGTTCTGTGTCAGTTTAGGTTCTAGCTAGCTAAATTACTTAGCTATCAAGCCATATAGCTAGCTTGCTAAATAATTAGGCCTACATAAATACACAAGCTAGCTACAGTGCCTTACAAATGTATTCATCACCCTTGGCGTTTTTCCTATTTTGTTGCATTACAACCTGTAATTTAAATGGATTTTTATTTGGATTTCATGTAATGGACATACACAAAATAGTCCAAATTGGTGAAGTGAAATGAAAAAAATAACTTGTTTCAAAAAATTATAAAAAATAAATAACGGAAAAGTGGTGCGTGCATACAGTGAGGGAAAAAAGTATTTGATCCCCTGCTGATTTTGTACGTTTGCCCACTGACAAAGACATGATCAGTCTATAATTTTAATGGTAGGTTTATTTGAACAGTGAGAGACAGAATAACAACAACAAAATCCAGAAAAGCGCATGTCAAAAATGTTATAAATTGATTTGCATTTTAATGAGGGAAATAAGTATTTGACCCCTTCTCAATCAGAAAGATTTCTGGCTCCCAGGTGTCTTTTATACAGGTAACGAGCTGAGATTAGGAGCACACTCTTAAAGGGAGTGCTCCTAATCTCAGTTTGTTACCTGTATAAAAGACACCTGTCCACAGAAGCAATCAATCAATCAGATTCCAAACTCTCCACCATGGCCAAGACCAAAGAGCTCTCCAAGGATGTCAGGGACAAGATTGTAGACCTACACAAGGCTGGGATGGGCTACAAGACCATCGCCAAGCAGCCTGGTGAGAAGGTGACAACAGTTGGTGCGATTATTAGCAAATGGAAGAAACACAAAAGAACTGTCAATCTCCCTCGGCCTGGGGCTCCATGCAAGATATCACCTCGTGGAGTTGCAATGATCATGAGAACGGTGAGGAATCAGCCCAGAACTACACGGGAGGATCTTGTCAATGATCTCAAGGCAGCTGGGACCATAGTCAACAAGAAAACAATTGGTAACACACTACGCCGTGAAGGACTGAAATCCTGCAGCGCCCGCAAGGTCCCCCTGCTCAAGAAAGCACATATACATGCCAGTCTGAAGTTTGCCAATGAACATCTGAATGATTCAGAGGAGAACTGGGTGAAAGTGTTGTGGTCAGATGAGACCAAAATGGAGCTCTGTGGCATCAACTCAACTCGCCATGTTTGGAAGAGGAGGAATGCTGCCTATGACCCCAAGAACACCATCCCCACCGTCAAACATGGAGGTGGAAACATTTTGCTTTGGGGGTGTTTTTCTGCTAAGGGGACAGGACAACTTCCCCGCATAAAAGGGACGATGGAGGGAAATAAGTATTTGTCCCCTCTGCAAAACATTACTTAGTACAAGGGGCAAAACCCTTGTTGGCAATCACAGAGGTCAGACGTTTCTTTTAGTTGGCCACCAGGTTTGCACAAATCTCAGGAGGGATTTTTGCCCACTCTTCTTTGCAGATCTTCTCCAAGTCATTAAGGTTTCAAGCCTGACGTTTGGCAATTCGAACCTTCAGCTCCCTCCACAGATTTTCTATGGGATTAAGGTCTGGAGACTGGCTAGGCCACTCCAGGACCTTAATGTGCTTCTTCTTGAGCCACTCCTTTGTTGCCTTGGCCGTGTGTTTTGGGTCATTGTCATGCTGGAATACCCATCCACGACCCATTTTCAATGCCCTGGCTGAGGTTCTCACCCAAGATTTGACGGTACATGGCCCTGTCCATTGTCCCTTTGATGCGGTGAAGTTGTCCTGCCCCTTAGCAGAAAAACACCCCCAAAGCATAATGTTTCCACCTCCATGTTTGACGGTGGGGATGGTGTTCTTGGGGTCATGGGCAGCATTCCTCCTCCTCCAAACATGGCGAGTTGAGTTGATGCAAAGAGCTCGATTTTGGTCTCATCTGACCACAACACTTTCACCCAGTTCTCCTCTGAATCATTCAGATGTTCATTGGCAAACTTCAGACGGCCCTGTATATGTGCTTTCTTGAGCAGGGGGACCTTGCGGGCGCTGCAGGATTTCAGTCCTTCACGGCGTAGTGTGTTACCAATTGTTTTCTTGGTGACTATGGTCCCAGCTGCCTTGAGATCATTGACAAGATCCTCCTGTGTAGTTCTGGGCTGATTCCTCACCGTTCTCATGATCATTGCAACTCCACGAGGTGAGATCTTGCATGGAGCCCCAGGCCGAGGGAGATTGACAGTTATTTTGTGTTTCTTCCATTTGCGAATAATCGCACCAACAGTTGTCACCTTCTCACCAAGCTGCTTGACGATGGTCTTGTAGCCCATTCCAGCCTTGTGTAGGTCTACAATCTTGTCCCTGACATCCTTGGAGAGCTCTTTGGTCTTGGCCATGGTGGAGAGTTTGGAATCTGATTGATTGATTGCCTCTGTGGACAGGTGTCTTTTATACAGGTAACAAACTGAGATTAGGAGCACTCCCTTTAGGAGTGTGCTCCTAATCTCAGCTCGTTACCTGTATAAAAGACACCTGGGAGCCAGAAATCTTTCTGATTGAGAGGGGGTCAAATACTTATTTCCCTCATTAAAATGCAAATCAATTTATAACATTTTTGACATGCGTTTTTCTGGATTTTTTTGTTGTTATTCTGTCTCTCACTGTTCAAATAAACCTACCATTAAAATTATAGACTGATCATTTATTTGTCAGTGGGCAAACATACAAAATCAGCAGGGGATCAAATACTTTTTTCCCTCATTGTATGCATTCACCCCCTTTGCTATGAAGCCCCTAAATAAGATCTGGTGCAACCAATTACCTTCAGTAGGGGCACCACCAAGCAAGCGGCACCATGAAGACCAAGGAGCTCTCCAAACAGGTCAGGGACAAAGTTGTGGAGAAGTGCAGATCAGGGTTGGGTTATAAAAAAATATCAGAAACTTTGAACATCCCACGGAGCACAATTAAATCCATTATTAAAAAATTGAAAGAATATGGCACCACAACAAACCTGTCAAGAGAGGGCCGCTCACCAAAACTCACGGACCAGGCAAGGAGGGCATTAATCAGAGAGGCAACAGAGACCAAAGATAACCCTGAAGGAGCTGCAAAGCTGTGGGGATGTTTTTCATCGGCAGGGACTGGGAAACTGGTCAGAATTGAAGGAATGATGGATGGCGCTAAATTCAGGGGATTCTTGAGGGAAGCCTGTTTCAGTCTTCCAAAGATTTGAGACTGGGACGGAGGTTCACCTTCCAGCAGCACAATGACCCTAAGCATACTGCTAACGCAACACTCGAGTGGTTTAAGGGGAAACATTTAAATGTCTTGGAATGACCTAGTCAAAGCCCAGACCTCAATCTAATTGAGAATCTGTGGTATGACGTAAAGATTGCTGTACACCAGCGGAACCCATCCACCTTGAAGGAGCTGGAGCAGTTTTGCCTTGAAGACTGGGCAAAAATCCCAGTGGCTAGATGTGCCAAGCTTATAGAGACATACCCCAAGTGACTTGCAGCTGTAATTGCTGCAAAAGGTGGCTCTACAAAGTATTGACTTTGGACGGGTGAATAGTTATGCACGCTCAAGTTTTCCGTTTTTTTGTCTTATTTCTTGTTTGTTTCACAATAACAAATTTTTCGCATCTTCAAAGTGGTATGCATGTTGTGTAAATCAAATGATACAAACCCCCAAAAAATCCATTTTAATTCCAGGTTGTAAGTCAACAAAATAGGAAAAATGCCAAGGGGGGTGAATACTTTGGCAAGCCACTGTAGCCTTAGCCACGTAACGGGACTGCATAGCTAGATTGATTGTGTTGAGATTCCCAATCATTGCCCTTTTCGTCCGTTTTTGTCCAAAATATTGTGCTAAAACAGTTCATCCCCTGAATGGCTGGAGGCAGCAAACAATGTACTAGCTGTGATTTACAACCTGATAGTAATATTTATTAGACTACCTAGCGATTTATAGGTGAATTGTATTAATCATGCATTGACTGCATCTATTTCATTCTGCTAACAATTCCTTACTGTACGTAATGGAATTTTGAGTCAATATAGAACCTATTTTTTAAACCTCTTATAAAGTTGGTTTTGAAGGATAAACTGCGAATGTGATATTTTAGACTGATATTATGATTATCTGTTTGTTTCATTTCTGCAACATATTTCAAACGGTGTCAGTTCCACTTTTATCCCTGAGACATTGCATAACTTAAAGAAGCATTTCACTGGGTCAACTGCCTACACGGAGAGAGATATGGGGGGGGGGGGGAGAACTGGAGTGATGGATAGAGAAGAGAGAGAGAGGGAGAGCTCAGAAATGGGCAATGAAAGACAGAGGAAGACGGAACCTCTTCATAACGGGGCTGAGGTTCAACTATACATACTGAAGGCCTAACAGTGACACAGAAATGGGTGATTGCTAGCAGATATTTATGACATGGCTGGCATGGTCTTGAAAGGGCATCAATCCTTCACATCCCAACCAAGGTCCCGGACCACAGCATCAGCCCGACTGATGACAGAGTGATATCTCTGTGCGGTGGGCTAGGATGTAGGCCTTCAGTTTGGTCCTTAACACATACTCACAGATTGCCACCCAGAGGTGGTGGTAGTGACCTTAGCCAGCAGACCAAAAGGTAATTATGTTACAAGGTCCCTTGAATAACAGCTGTTCCCTAAAGGGTGTCTTTAGTGTCTTATCTGTATAACCTATACACACACACACACAGACACACACACACATGCACACACACACACACACAGGTTATCTAACAACACAGTACTACAATATGAGTCATTTCCTAAAAACCCACATCAGAGAAGATACATACAACTACTGTAGAAAACATTTATCAATCTCTACCTTTCTCCCTCTTATGTGTCCTCTTCCCTCCATAGTGGTGTTTATCCTCTTTGCCTCCATAGTGGTGTTTCTCCTCTCACTTTCCACTTGACCAGGCTTCAGGCTTCAGCTCTTCTAGATGTAGCTTTACATCTGCTGACCTGTTTCCACTGAGTCTTCCCATCATGGCTCATAGGGGCTCGTGAGGGTCATTGGTAGAGCACTAGTAACCCCACGACCAGACTGATGAGATAGGAGGACTTCTTTCAAACATACATCAGGAATAACATACAATCTGAAAGGGCATAGCGCAGATAGTGAGTGAGTCCATTAGAGAAGCTCTCGTCAGCGGATCTGATCTGGGTGCGGACAGCCTCATACAAACTCATACCGCTACACACGACTTCACCCACTGATGGCTGCGATAAGGAAGTGGAGTGGGATTATGTGTGTGTGTGTGTGTGCGTGCGTGCGTGCGTGTGTGTATGTGTGTGTGCGTGCGTATGTTTGTGACCCCCAGACAGGCTGCACAGTCTCACTTTGGGTGAATTAGCAACGGCAGGCCACCCTGCTCTCACTTTCTACATCCCTTCTTCTCTCCTCTCCTCCACTCCTCTCTGCTCTCTCTTTCTCTCTGTTTCTTACCCAATGCATCCTGCTAATTACACCATCATTTAATGACATACAGTCTTCCCCATCTGCTTTGCTAGCTCGCCTGAAGAGACGATCGTCAACTTGCATTCTGCTCACAGCGCTTTGCCTACATCACTCATACACATAAATAGACACACATATCAAGCACACACACACACACACACACATAACTGTAGGTAGGGAGATTGACGAGATAAGAGCACTAACACCATAACAACCTTGCTTGGTTGTAAACCATAAGAGCCACTGTATTTATCACTCCTAGGAACCATTACCTATTTACACAACAGACACACACACACACACACACACACACTTGGGTCGGTCCACTTATGCAGATGGCTAAATGACTTAGCAGTAGGGTTGCAAAATTCCGTGAACTTTCAATACATTCCCAGTTTCTTTCAGGATTTCTGGAAAACCAGGGAATTTATTGAAAGTTCCTGAAATATTGCAACCCTGTTCATAACACTGCATATTACCACACAAACACAGAGACTGCCTTTTTCATTATGCACTGCAGACCTGGGTTTGAATACTATTCTAAATATTTCGAATATTTTTTGCGTTTGCTTTAGCCAGCCTGGAGTTTCAGACAAGTAGAGTTTGCACTTGTGCGACTATTCTATTGGTCCCATTGCACCAGGCAAGCGCAATCAAGCCCAGCTAAAGTATTTTTTATTATTTCAAATAGTATTTGAACCCAGGTCTGTTTTTTCATGTTTGCTTATGGGTTATTGTGGGTTTGCAACCAGGAAGTGTTCCTCAGTATCAGAGTTATAGGTTATCCGTGGAAAGAGTTCTGACTCTATGGAGAGGTCTGAGTGGGGACTGAATTCACTCTTCTTGCCAGATTTTTTGCTGACATGACTACACGACTGCACAAGACTCATGTACTAACATATGTAGAACATCAGTTTTGGTAGACAACATTTCCTACCTCTCGATGTTTTGGGCACCACAATTGTAAAAATGACATAAGGCCTCTTGAGGCGGGTTGAAAAATGATGCACCAGAAATATGCTTCCTGATCCGACATGAAAAAGCATGATGATGATTATGTATTTTGTTTCTTAAAATAATACAG